>NC_034187.2:589855-676903 GCF_002021735.2 Oncorhynchus kisutch
TAGCCCTGTAGCCCACTAGCCCTCTAGCCCTGTAGCCCTCTAGTCCTGTAGCCCACTAGCCCTCTAGCCCTCTAGCCCTGTAGCCCTCTAGTCCTGTAGCCCTCTAGCCCTGTAGCCCTGTAGCCCTCTAGCCCTGTAGCCCTCTAGTCCTTTAGCCCTGTAGCCCACTAGCCCTCTAGCCCTGTAACCTCTAGCCCTGTAGCCCTCTAGTCCTGTAGCCCTCTAGCCCTGTAGCCCTCTAGTCCTGTAGCCCTCTAGCCCTGTAGCCCTCTAGCCCTGTAGCCCTCTAGTCCTGTAGCCCTGTAGCCCACTAGCCCTCTAGCCCTGTAACCTCTAGCCCTGTAGCCCTCTAGTCCTGTAGCCCTCTCGTCCTGTAGCCCTCTAGTCCTGTAGCCCTGTAGTCCTGTAGCCCTCTAGCCCTGTAGCCCTCTAGCCCTGTAGCCCTCTAGCCCTGTAGCCCTCTAGTTCTGTAGCCCTCTAGCCCTGTAGCCCTCTAGTCCTGTAGCCCTGTAGCCCACTAGCCCTCTAGCCCTGTAACCTCTAGCCCTCTAGCCCTGTAACCTCTAGCCCTCTAGTCCTGTAGCCCTCTAGCCCTGTAGCCCTCTAGCCCTGTAGCCCTCTTGCCCTGTAGCCCTCTAGTCCTGTAGCCCTGTAGCCCTCTAGCCCTCTAGCCCTGTAACCTCTAGCCCTCTAGTCCTGTAGCCCTCTAGCCCTGTAGCCCTCTAGCCCTGTAGCCTTCTTGCCCTGTAGCCCTCTAGTCCTGTAGCCCTGTAGCCCACTAGCCCTCTAGCCCTGTAACCTCTAGCCCTGTAGCCCTCTAGTCCTGTAGCCCTCTAGCCCTGTAGCCCTCTAGTCCTGTAGCCCTCTAGCCCTGTAGCCCTCTAGCCCTGTAGCCTTCTAGCCCTGTAGCCCTCTAGTCCTGTAGCCCTGTGGCCCACTAGCCCTCTAGCCCTGTAACCTCTAGCCCTGTAGCCCTCTAGCCCTGTAGCCCTCTAGTCCGGTAGCCCTCTAGTCCTGTAGCCCTGTAGTCCTGTAGTCCTGTAGCCCTCTAGCCCTGTATCCCTCTAGCCCTCTAGCCCTCTAGTCCTGTATCCCTCTAGCCCTCTAGTCCTGTAGCCCTCTAGTCCTCTAGTCCTGTAGCCCTCTAGTCCTTTAGTTCTGTAGCACTCTATTCCTGTAGCCCTGTAGCCCTCTAGCCCTGTAGCCCTCTAGTCCTGTAGCCCTGTAGCCCACTAGCCCTGTAGCCCTCTAGTCCTGTAGCCCACTAGCCCTCTAGCCCTCTAGCCCTGTAGCCCTCTAGTCCTGTAGCCCTCTAGCCCACTAGCCCTCTAGCCCTGTAACCTCTAGCCCTCTAGCCCTGTAACCTCTAGCCCTCTAGCCCTGTAACCTCTAGCCCTGTAGCCCTCTAGCCCTGTAAACTCTAGCCCTGTAGGATGAAAACTGGTTCCGTCTTAAATGGCACCCTACTCCCTATAGTGTACTCCCTCCCTCTCTTCCTTTCTCATTCTCTTTCTCCCTCCCTCCCTCCCTCAGCTAGCTGCACATTACATCACTCTCAGTTAGGAGGGGAATGTTTGTCTGTGGCTTAAATTTAGGAAAAGTAATAAACTGATAGAGAGAGAGAGAGAGAGAGAGAGAGAGAGAGAGAGAGAGACAGTAGAGAGAGAGAGAGATTGAGGGAGAGAGAGAGAGAGAGAGAGAGAGACAGTAGAGAGAGAGAGAGAGAGAGAGTAGAGAGAGAGAGAGAGAGAGTAGAGAGAGAGAGAAACAGTAGAGAGTGAGAGAAAGAAACAGTAGAGAGAGAGACAGTAGAGACAGAGAGAGAGAGAGGCAGTCGAGAGAGAGAGAGAATGAGAGAGAGAGACAGTAGAGAGAGAGAGAGAGACAGTAGAGAGAGAGTGAGAGAGAGAGAGACAGTAGAGAGAGAGAAAGTAGAGAGAGAAACAAACTGATAGTATATCTGTGTATATCTGGGCTGAATTCTCGGCTGAAGATGCAGCGTGTAGTATGAACCCTCAGCTTCTAGAACAACACAAACAGAAGCTGAAGAGGCAGATATACAGTGACTTCACAAAGAATTCACACTGAGACAGAGAGAAGCAGTATGACTGGGACAGACAGAGAGAAGCAGTATGACTAAGACAGACAGAGAGAAGCAGTGTGACTGGGACAGACAGAGAGAAGCAGTATGACTAAGACAGACAGAGAGAAGCAGTATGACTGGGACAGACAGAGAGAATCAGTATGACTGGGACAGACAGAGAGAAGCAGTATGACTGAGAGAAGCAGTATGACTGGGACAGACAGAGAGACACAGTATGACTGGGACAGACAGAGAGAAGCAGTATGACAGACAGACAGAGAGAAGCAGTATGACTGAGACAGACAGAGAGAAACAGTATGACTGAGAGAAGCAGTATGACTGACAGACAGGGAGAAGCAGTATGACTGAGAGAAGCAGTATGACAGACAGACAGAGAGAAGCAGTATGACTGGGACAGACAGAGAGAAGTAGTATGACTGGGACAGATAGAGAGAAGCAGTATATCTGGGAGAAGCAGTATGACTGAGACAGACAGAGAGAAGCAGTATGACTGGGACAGACAGAGAGAATCAGTATGACTAAGACAGGCAGAGAGAATCAGTATGATTGGGACAGACAGAGAGAAGCAGTATGACTGGGACAGACAGAGAGAAGCAGTATGACTGAGAGAAGCAGTATGACTGGGACAGACAGAGAGAAGCAGTATTACTGGGACAGATAGAGAGAAGCAGTATAACTTGGAGAAGCAGTCTGGCTGAGACAGACAGAGAGAAGCAGTATGACTGAGAGAAGCAGTATGACTGGGAGAAGCAGTATGACTGGGACAGACAGAGAGAAGCAGTATGACTGAGACAAACAGAGAGAAGCAGTATGACTGAGAGAAGCAGTATGACAGACAGACAGAGAGAAGCAGTATGACTGGGACAGACAGAGAGAAGCAGTATGACTGGGACAGATAGAGAGAAGCAGTATAACTGGGAGAAGCAGTATGACTGGGACAGACAGAGAGAAGCAGTATGACTGGGACAGACAGAGAGAAGCAGTATGACTGAGACAAACAGAGAGAAGCAGTATGACTGAGAGAAGCAGTATGACGGACAGACAGAGAGAAGCAGTATGACTGGGACAAACAGAGAGAAGCAGTATGACTGGGAGAAGCAGTATGACAGACAGACAGAGAGAAGCAGTATGACTGTGTAGGACAGAGAGAAGCAGTATGACAGAGACAGACAGAGAGAAGCAGTATGACTGGGACAGACAGAGAGAAGCAGTATGACTGGGACAGACAGAGAGAAGAAGTATGACTGGGAGAAGCAGTATGACTGAGAGAAGCAGTATGACTAAGAGAAGCAGTATGACTAAGAGAAGCAGTATGACTGGGACAAACAGAGAGAAGCAGTATGACTGGGAGAAGCAGTATGACAGACAGACAGAGAGAAGCAGTATGACTGTGACAGACAGAGAGAAGCAGTATGACAGAGACAGACAGAGAAAAGCAGTATGACTGGGACAGACAGAGAGAAGCAGTATGACTGGGACAGACAGAGAGAAGAAGTATGACTGGGAGAAGCAGTATGACTGAGAGAAGCAGTATGACTAAGAGAAGCAGTATGACTAAGAGAAGCAGTATGACTGGGACAGACAGAGAGAAGCAGTATGACTAAGAGAAGCAGTATGACTGGGACAGACAGAGAGAAGCAGTATGACTAAGAGAAGCAGTATGACTGGGACAGATAGAGAGAAGCAGTATGACTGAGACAAACAAACAGGCTGCAGGTCCAGTCTCTCTCCCCTGATGTCGAACCACTAAAGACGGACTAGTCAGTGATCAGATTAACTACTGTCGACCCACTATAGACCGACTGGCCAGTGATCAGATTAACTATTGTCGACACACAATAGACCAACTGGTCAGTGATCAGATTAACTACTGTCGACCCACTAAAGACAGACTGGTCAGTGATCAGATTAACTACTGTCGAACCACTATAGACCGACTGGTCAGTGATCAGATTAACTACTGTCGAACCACTATAGACCGACTGGTCAGTGATCAGATTAACTATGATTGATACATAACCAGCTCAGCTCGGATCATTAGTGTGAGTTTGTGTTGCCTTCTCCAGTACTGAAACCTCATGGTTGGCCCTTACTCTCTCCTCTAAAGGTCCTCTCCTCGCTCATAGTTGTTAATGTTAGGGAGGCTGCGAATTTTCGCAGCTTTTTGTTTTCAAGATTTCAACATCCTGCTACTCATGCAAGGAATATAGTAAATGCATATGATTGTCTCTAAAACTGGTTAAATCATGTCTGTGGCTATAACAGAACGTGTTTAGGAGGCAATATCGCAAGGAAAACTGTTCACCAAAAACACAAAACAAATATCCATCCGCCAGTCTCTGTATTGTCTATGGCAAGGGAAAATAGATAGAGCCCCGTTTACAATGCCTACAGCTTCCACACGATGTCGCCAGCACTGGTAATTCAGTTGTAGTTTATCCTTGGTGGGATGAGGAATAGGCACTTCCTGTCTTGGGGTCCACCGAAGGAAGTTATGAAAGGGAGAATATGGACGATGATTTCAAGACTTGCTGCTATCGAATACAGATCGCCCCGTGATCAATTTGATCGATTATTAAAGTTTATTAATACCTAAAGTTGGTTTACAAAGGTAGTTTGAAGTGTTTTGTCAAAGTTTATAGGCAACTTTTTTAATAAAAAAAAATGCTGTTGCGTTTTGGAAAGGTGCTTTTTCCTGGATCAGACGGGCTTCATAAATGGACATTTTGGGTATACATGGACGGATTTAATCGAAAAAAATACCCAATTGTGATGTTTATGGGACATATAGGAGTGCCAACAAAGAAGCTCGTCAAAGGTAATGAATGTTTTATATTTTATTTCTGCGTTTTGTGTAGCGCCAGCTACGCTAATTATTTCTGTTTACGTCCCATTTGGTTATTTCGGGGGTTGCATGCTATCAGATAATAGCTTCTCATGCTTTCGCCGAAAATAATTTTACAAATCTGACATGTTGGCTAGATTCACAACGAGTGTAGCTTTAATTGAGTACCCTGCACGTGTGTTTTAATGAAAGTTTGAGTTGTATCGAGTACTATTAGTTGGCGCTCTGAAATTTCCGCTGATTTGGTCCCTGTACAGGGACAGCAGCCGTAAAAGGTTTAATATATTTTTAGCTACATTTTACCACTAAATCATTTAGTTTCCTATAATGAATTATGGTAACTATAAATTCTGCAAGAGTGTTTTATATTCTAATAGCTGAAGGTCTGTTAGATCTTTGAATGTTGTAAGCATTGTTCACATTCTTGTCACTCCTCTTGTAAAGATAATCAAGTCAGTAATAATAAACAGGCTGGATGAGCCAACAGGTCAGTAATAATAATAAACAGGCTGGATGAGTCAACAGGTCAGTAATAATAAACAGGCTGGATGAGCCAACAGGTCAGTAATAATAAACAGGCTGGATGAGCCAACAGGTCAGTAATAATAAACAGGTCAGTAATAATAAACAGGTCAGTAATAATAAAAAGGCTGGACGAGCCAACAGGTCAGTAATAATAAACAGGCTGGATGAGCCAACAGGTCAGTAATAATAAACAGGTCAGTAATAATAAACAGGTCAGTAATAATAAACAGGTCAGTAATAATAAACAGGTCAGTAATAATAAACAGGTCAGTAATAATAAACAGGTCAGTAATAATAAACAGGCTGGATGAGCCAACAGGTCAGTAATAATAAACAGGCTGGATGAGCCAACAGGTCAGTAATAATAAACAGGTCAGTAATAATAAACAGGTCAGTAATAATAAACAGGCTGGATGAGCCAACAGGTCAGTAATAATAAACAGGTCAGTAATAATAAACAGGTCAGTAATAATAAACAGGCTGGATGAGCCAACAGGTCAGTAATAATAAACAGGTCAGTAATAATAAACAGGTCAGTAATAATAAACAGGCTGGATGAGCCAACAGGTCAGTAATAATAAACAGGTCAGTAATAATAAACAGGTCAGTAATAATAAACAGGCTGGATGAGCCAACAGGTCAGTAATAATAAACAGGTCAGTAATAATAAACAGGTCAGTAATAATAAACAGGTCAGTAATAATAAACAGGTCAGTAATAATAAACAGGTCAGTAATAATAAACAGGCTGGATGAGCCAACAGGTCAGTAATAATAAACAGGTCAGTAATAATAAACAGGTCAGTAATAATAAACAGGTCAGTAATAATAAACAGGCTGGACGAGCCAAAAGGTCAGTAATAATAAACAGTCTGGATGAGCCAACAGGTCAGTAATAATAAACAGGCTGGACGAGCCAACAGGTCAGTAATAATAAACAGGCTGGACGAGCCAACAGGTCAGTAATAATAAACAGGTCAGTAATAATAAACAGGTCCCGCATCCTGGCGGGCTGTATCACCGCCTGGTATGGCAACTGCACCGCCCTCAACCGTAAGGCTCTCCAGAGGGTAGTGAGGTCTGCACAACGCATCACCGGGGGCAAACTACCTGCCCTCCAGGACACCTACACCACCCGATGCTACAGGAAGGCCATAAAGATCATCAAGGACATCAACCACCCGAGCCACTGCCTGTTCACCCCGCTGTCATCCAGAAGGCGAGGTCAGTACAGGTGCATCAAAGCTGGGACCGAGAGACTGAAAAACAGCTTCTATCTCAAGGCCATCAGACTGTTAAACAGCCACCACTAACATTGAGTGGCTACTGCCAACACACTGTCAATGACACTGACTCTACTCCAGCCACTTTAATAATGGGAATCGATGGGAAATGATGTAAATATATCACTAGCCACTTTAAACAATGCTACCTTATATAATGTTACTTACCCTACATTATTCATCTCATATGCATACGTAGATACTGTACTCTATATCATCGACTGCATCCTTATGTAATACATGTATCACTAGCCACTTTAACTATGCCACTTGGTTTACATACTCATCTCATATGTATATACTGTACTCGATATCATCTACTGTATCTTGCCTATGCTGCTCTGTACCATCACTCATTCATATATCCTTATGTACATATTCTTTATCCCCTTACACTGTGTATAAGACAGTAGTTTTTTGGAATTGTTAGTTAGATTACTTGTTCGTTATTACTGCATTGTCGGAACTAGAAGCACAAGCATTTCGCTACACTCGCATTAACATCTGCTAACCATGTGTATGTGACAAATAAAATTTGATTTGATTTGATTTGATTTAGGTCAGTAATAATAAACAGGCTGGATGAGCCAACAGGTCAGTAATAATAAACAGGTCAGTAATAATAAACAGGTCAGCAATAATAAACAGGCTGGATGAGCCAACAGGTCAGTAATAATAAACAGGTCAGTAATAATAAACAGGTCAGTAATAATAAACAGGCTGGATGAGCCAACAGGTCAGTAATAATAAACAGGCTGGATGAGCCAACAGGTCAGTAATAATAAACAGGTCAGTAATAAAATCATATACCACCTGGAGCTTCTCCCCTGACACATAGACATCTGGTTAGGTAGCATCTGTTGCCCTCTTTGTGAAGAACATGCAAACAGTTTTTTTCACATTGAGATGCAAACACGAGTCACTGAGCCACTTTGTAACCTGGACCATTACAGTAGTGAGTTCTTGTGCAGCTTGTTGTTTGCTCTTTGCATGCACATATATCACTATATCATCTGCATAAATTTGAACTTCAGACCCAGTACAGACAGAAGGCAGATCATTAATGTACAGGCTGAACAGGAGGGGCCCCAGTATTGACCCTTGGGGCATGCCCACATCATAGCTAAGAGTGGGCGACAGCTCATTGCTCACTCTGACACACAGAGTTCTGCCTTCAAGGTATGATTTCATCCATCTCAAGGCATCGGGGGAAAAGTTGAACTTGGACAATTTTGTGCTGAGAATCTCATGGTTTACAGTATCAAAAGCCTTCCTTAGGTCCAGAAACACAGCCCCAACAACGCCCCTTTTGTCCATCTTGGACTTCACATTGTCCAGAAGAAAGCAGTTGGCCGTTTCTGTGGAGTGTTTCGCTCTGAAGCCAAACTGCATGGAGTGTAATGTGGAGGGGCTGTTGTTGAGGTGGTCAATCAGTTGTTCTGCTACACACTTTTCAGCAACCTTTGACACTACAGGTAGTATACTAATGGGCCTGTAGTTACTCACGTCAGCAGGGTCACCTGATTTGATTTGATTTGAAATTGGATTTGATTTGATTTAAAGATGGCCGTTATTATGGCCGACTTCCAGACCCTTGGAAACACCCCCAGACCAATAGATGTGTTGGTGTCCTTAGTAATGAGGCCAATGAGTGACTCTTTGTAGTTTTTAAGAAAGATAGAGTCCAGCCCAAACACATCTTTGTCTTTAGAGTTCTTTAGTGAGTTAATCACCTTGTTCACCTTTGACTCAGAAACCTCCCTTATGATGAAGACAGGTTGAGCATCATTCACTAGCACTGAGCCCAACAAACCAGTGGAGGGGTTCTGTGTCAGTACCCTGACAGAGTCAATAAAATAGGAATTGAAGGCTATTGCTATTTCGACTGCATCCTGTGTTAGATTGTTATTCACCATAATTTCTAGTCTTTTTGCAGTGTTACTATGGTCTTTCCCTGTTAACTTTTTTTGATTCTCCCAAATCAATTTAGAATTTCCCTTTGCTTCACCAATGATGTTAATAAAAAAGTTTGCCTTGGCCTGTCTGATTTCTTTCATCACCTTATTTCTCAACATGGTAAACCTATGTCTGTCATGCTCTAATTTGGATCTTAGGGCTATTTTTAGAGCATAATCTCGTTCTTTCATCAATTTCCAGATTTCTCCATTTAGCCAAGGAAGAGTGCTCTTCTGGCCAGGTTTGGATTTGATTTTCTTTAGGAAGCCATTTATTGTAGTCTGGATTGTAGATAGAAAAACCTGACTATCAGCTTCCACGTCTGTATAGGACAAGAGATCATTCCAGTTAATTCCCTTAATTGTGTTTTCAAAATGTGTTTAATTCACTCTTAGGTATTCTTAGTTGATCCGGCTTTCTAACAGTAGAGAGGTTAAACCTGCTCTTAGACAGCTTTCTGGCTATAAGTGTCAGATTATGATCAGACAGCCCAGTAACCATATTGAATGATTTAGTCACTCTCTCTGGTTTATTACTGAACACCAAATCAATCTGTGTTTTAGAGCAACAAGTCACCCTGGTTGGCCCTTTAACTAGCTGTGTAAGGTCAAAGGTATTAGTGATCCATTTGAGGGTTTTCCTACAAGACTTGTCTTCATAATTAATGTTACAATCTCCCATTAAGATGACCTCTTTCCCAAAATCACATTCCCTAAGCATCTTTCTTTGATATCATTATTAATTAGTCATTGGCTCTCACTAAAAAGATAGGCCCACAAACGTTAGGCTTGTAAAATTAACAATGGTATTACATTTAGTCCAATGAATGAATAAAAAGGCCTAGGAGTAGGAGACTATTCGGTTATGCAGCCCTCCCGCACTTCTCTGATTCAGGTTAAATGCGGAAGACACATTTCAGTTGAATGCATTCAGTTCTACAACTGACCAGGTATCCCACATTTCCTTTCCCTAATTGTTCCATTTGGAAGTGTAGCCCAAATATCCACTACAGCTCTCAGACTGACTGGGGAGAGGGGTCTCATGTAGAGGATGATGTGCTGTACACCATGGCCTACAGCAACCTAATATCTGTGGAGATGGGAGATGAACACGGCTGAAGACAGTAGCTTAGTAACATGGTACAGTGAGGTTGGTGAAGCAGCATTGTAGAGCAGTCGGGTGAAGGAAGGGGTAGTTTTGCCCTGTGTGAAACGCCACATTCACCAGAGAACAGAGGTTGCAATTATTTTACTTTATACATACTAAAATACTCATTTTAGAGTGTAGATGTACACAACCGTAATTAACTGAATATTTACTCAGCTATTTATAACAAAAACATTGTTTCCCAACCTTGACAAAATATTACTTGTATTTGGCCTATTGATCATGATGAACCAAATCCAAACTGCAATAGATCACTTTTGTTATCAGGGGTAGGCCATCATTGTAAATAGGAATTTGTTCTGAACTGACTTGCCTAGTTAAATAAAGGTGGAATATATAAATAAAAATCACGGTCTGTAGCAGCCTGTTCAGTTCTGTAACAGTCAACTATAACTATCAGATAGAAGCGTGGGTGGGTCTCCGAGGGTTCCAACACAGTATTAAAGTACATTTATGCTTGATCAAGTTCGTGCTTGGTGAATCCTTATGGAGGGTGTGACGCAATTGCGGAGCCTCTGGAGGCATGCAGAGGCCAAATTGAGTTTGGTACCGCTTTACCCCGCGCCTCCCAAATTGTAAAACAATGCTAAGGGTTCTGCATAACTCCTTATAGCTCTGCATCATTGGTTGAAGGTAAGTAGGGCGGGAGGTCCTGCATAAACACCAATTCACTTCCTTGACAACTTCCTTCATAACAGCTCTGCTCAGCAAAGGGAGAAGTATACATGGCCTGACTTCTGCAGAGGCCGTATCGCAGTAAATGGTGCACGGCCACTGCTGACATCAGATTGACCATGTACGGCCTTTCAGCCTACAGCACGGCAGTTTATCGTGATCCCCATAGCGCACCTGTGCGTCCAGAGGAGACAGCGGTGAACACTGACAGACAGACCTGTCCGGGTGCCGGGCCACGGGGGACCGGAACAAAAGAGCTCTGATAGCAGGAAGCTCATCCTGAGACGCTCAGCTCTCTATACGCTCACATACCCGGTTTAAATTATGTTATGGATGCCGACGGTAACAACAGTCCAACTGGTTTATAGTCAACCAACCTGTCTGTCTAACTCTCGAAGGCTATAATCAAGGAAGTGCTGCTCGCATTAAGTCGGCTCCAATATTCACCCAACTTTCTCTCTTATATCGTAACAACAATATAATTATAACAATCATAATAATAGTAATAGTAATCAAATCATATGCAATCGGTCTTACCCAAGGATTGTAATCCTTTCTGTGTGATTCCGTTTTGACAGCGATCCTTTATAAGAGTTAATTATCACCATAAGAATAAACAAAACTGTTCCTCAAAACTGCTCCAAAAACACTATATATGTACATCCGCCTAGAAGTGTTGTAGTTGTAATATTATGCAGTTCTAAAATCAAATCCCAACAAGCAGCCTGCCTGAGCGCCTCTTCCACCCGGGCAGAGAGATATCCCCCCGAAACGATCTCTTCAGTCTTCAAGTCTAAATCCTTTTGTAACCGCGTCGTGTTCAGCTGTTGTATCCAGTGAGTGACTATATAATCCACATGATTTAATCATCTCTCATCTCTCTCTCTCTGGTCAGTTCCGTAAGGACCAGGTCGGGACCGGGAGAGAAGGATCAGCTCGTTCCGCTCTACTCCACAGTGTTAATGTCTGCTGCCTCCAGACTCTGGACTGGAACTGCTGTCTGGTTGTTGGTGAAGTACAGCTCGAGTCCCACGCGGCGCTGCGCAGTGTACCTGATCCTACTGACTGACTGACTGACGCGGGAGATAAAAGCAGCCTCTGCTTTGAGATGTCTTTCTCTCTGTGGCGATGTGCAAGAGCTTCTGGTGTCGCCTGCCAGTACGCTCGAGGCTTTCAGCAGATCAGCAAGTCGGGAATGTTCTAGGGGAGAGTTGGAGACGAGGAGGAAGGCGCCTCCCACCATCTCTTCTAGAATACAATCAATGGTCGTTATTGGATTGTATGTCCAAGCAGATAATCTACACTCACTCGACACACACTAGGTGCTCTTACAGCACAGGAGGCTGCTGAGGGAAGGATGGTTTATAATAATGGCCGGAACAGCGCAAACGGAACGGCATCAAACACCTGGAAACTATGTGTTTGATGTATTTGAAACCATTCCACCTATTATGCTTCACTCATTACCATGAGCCCGTTCTCCCCAAAAAAGGTGCCACCAACCTCGTGTCTTATCGACTACAACACTGAAACTAAGAAATGTAGAATAATATAGACTCTTTAAGATTTATCGTTTTAGATACAAGATCTTCTATCTATTACAAAATAGGTTAAATAACATCCCTGTATTTCAAATCATAGTGTGATTCAGGTTTCAGTGTCTTGTTCACAATTCTGATGACATCATTTGTTATATCTAATATATCTAAATGACTGAAAATACAAAGAGGGCTGTCAATACAACCCATGTCTGAATATACAGTGCCTTCGGAAAGTATTCAGACCCCATTAAATGTGACACATGTTGTTATGTTACAGACTTATTCTAAAATTGATAAAATAGGGGGGGGTGGGGGGGGGGTTCGTAGTTAATCTACACACAATACCCCTTAATGACAAAGAAAAAACAGGTTTTATACATTTTGACAAATGTATAAAATAAAAGCAGAAGTATCACATTTAGATAAGTATTCAGACCCTTTACTCAATGCTTTGTTAAAGCACCATTGGCAGCGATTACAGCCTCCAGTCTTCGTGGGTATGACACTACAAGCTTGGCACAGCTGTATTTGGGGAGTTTCTCCCATTTTTCTCTGCAGATCCTCTCAAGCTCTGTCAGGTTGGGGAGTGATGCTGAAAATCAATTTTTATGTCTCTCCAAAGATGTTAGATCGGGCTTAAGTCCGGGCTCTGGCGAGAACCTTCCAGAAGGACAGCTGGGCCACTCAAGGACATTAAGAGACTTGCCCTGAAGCGCGCTGTGTTAAGAAGCAGCACGGCTGGTTGGGTTGTGTATCGGAGGAAGCATGACTTTCAACCTTCGTCTCTCCCAAGCCCGTACGGGAGTTGTAGCGATGAGACAAGATAGTAGCTACTACAACAATTGGAAAAAAAGGGGTAAAAAAAAAATTACAAATTAAAAAATTTGCCATATCCTGAATGTTGGAGAGAAACCAACCCTGACAGACCCAACCATAACCCTGGAGCAGAAGCTTTAAACAACATGTGTTAAACAACATGTCAATTGGTGTCTTCAACTGACAATGTTTTCAGAGGGCAATTTTTTGATGCCATGAACTGCAGATAGATCCTTAATATGACTCCCTGGTCTGGTTGGCTGGTTGCCTGGCTGGCTGGGGTGAGTGGCTGGCTGGGGTGAGTGGTTGGCTGGGGTGAGTGGAGGGCTGGGGTGGGTAGGTCTACTGAAACATTGATAAGAGGTAATATATCTACTGAAACATTGATAAGAGGTAGTAGGTCTACTGAAACATTTATAAGAGGTAATATATCTACTGAAACATTGATAAGAGGTAGTAGGTCTACTGAAACATTTATAAGAGGTAATATATCTACTGAAACATTGATAAGAGGTATTACTCCTACTGAAACATTGATAAGAGGTAGTAGGTCTACTGAAACATTGATAAGAGGTAGTAGGTCTACTGAAACATGTATAAGAGGTAATATATCTACTGAAACATTGATAAGAGGTAGTACTCCTACTGAAACATTGATAAGAGGTAGTACTCCTACTGAAACATTGATAAGAGGTAGTACTCCTACTGAAACATTGATAAGAGGTAGTGGGTCTACAGAAACATTGATAAGAGGTAGTGGTCCTACTGAAACATTGATAAGAGGTAGTAGGTCCTACTGAAACATTGATACGAGGTAGTACTCCTACTGAAACATTGATAAGAGGTAGTAGGTCTACTGAAACATTTATAAGAGGTAATATATCTACTGAAACATTGATAAGAGGTAGTACTCCTACTGAAACATTGATAAGAGGTAGTAGGTCTACTGAAACATTGATAAGAGGTAGTAGGTCTACTGAAACATGTATAAGAGGTAATATATCTACTGAAACATTGATAAGAGGTAGTACTCCTACTGAAACATTGATAAGAGGTAGTACTCCTACTGAAACATTGATAAGAGGTAGTACTCCTACTGAAACATTGATAAGAGGTAGTAGGTCTACTGAAACATTGATACGAGGTAGTACTCCTACTGAAACATTGATAAGAGGTAGTACTCCTACTGAAACATTGATAAGAGGTAGTAGGTCTACTGAAACATTGATAAGAGGTAGTAGGTCTACAGAAACATTGATGAGGGAGTAGGCCTACTGAAACCTTGATAAGAGGGAGTAGGTCTACTGAAACATTGCTAAGAGGTAATATATCTACTGAAACATTGATAAGAGGTAGTACTCTTACTGAAACATTGATAAGAGGTAGTACTCCTACTGAAACATTGATAAGAGGTAGTGGGTCTACAGAAACATTGATAAGAGGTAGTGGTCCTACTGAAACATTGATAAGAGGTAGTAGGTCTACTGAAACATTGATAAGAGGTAGTAGGTCCTACTGAAACATTGATAAGAGGTAGTAGGTCTACTGAAACATTGATAAGAGGTAGTAGGTCTACTGAAACATTTATAAGAGGTAGTAGGTCTACTGAAACATTGATAAGAGGTAGTACTCCTACTGAAACATTGATAAGAGGTAGTAGTCCTACTGAAACATTGATAAGAGGTTGTAGTGCTACTGAAACATTGATAAGAGGTAGTAGTCCTACTGAAACATTGATAAGAGGTAGTAGTCCTACTGTTTTATTTATGGCCAGATTTGAACACATTTTAAAACTGCAATCAACTAATGTCATCAACTCGACAAATTAATTTACAGTTTTTAACAATCACTTTGGTACTAATTTCATAACCCTGTGGTCATTTTTCAAAACTCTAGACACAAAACTCAAAACGGTCATCACATGCTGTCCAATGTTCAAAACATTGCATTGATTGTGCATTCATATCTTTAAAGAAACCTTGCATTTGCGGAATCATTGGTTCAAATAACCTATTTATCATGAAATACCATAGGAACATTCATTTAGATCATCCACACACAAGATACCGATAGTTTCACTGTGTAGTTGTTCGTATAATCATTAAATGTTGTAGTACAAAATATGTGATGCATGTTTCATTATGCTGCTACACGTAAATACATCACTGTAAAAGGACTAGTAGAGAGAATACTACAGACACAGTGGAATCCTTGAACAAAATATGACATTTATTAATGAAATACAATAAAATCGCAACATAGTTTCTTTGAATCAAAGCAAAATGAATTAGCAACAAAAAATAAAAAACAGTTAAAGGTCAACTGTGTTCCTCACCTGTAAAACATCACTGCAGTGTTCCTCACCTGGCTTACTGTAAAACATCACTGCAGTGTTCCTCACCTGGCTTACTGTAAAACATCACTGCAGTGTTCCTCACCTGGCTTACTGTAAAACATCACTGCAGTGTTCCTCACCTGGTTACTGTAAAACATCACTGCAGTGTTCCTCACCTGGCTTACTGTAAAACATCACTGCAGTGTTCCTCACCTGGCTTACTGTAAAACATCACTGCAGTGTTCTTCACCTGGTTACTGTAAAACATCACTGCAGTGTTCCTCACCTGGCTTACTGTAAAAAGCTAAACAAAAGATTGATTACCGTACTTCTATATTTCCATCAACCCTGTCTTGTGAATTTGGCCACAGGTTCTCATCCACATCACAATGGATGTTTTCATTAGCCAAACATCTTGGGAAGAATCTTCGGGCGAACCCAGACCTGACACCGGTCTGCTGTGATGTCATTGCATGTGTCATCCATGGCCTGTAGAAGGGTGGCTTGTTCGTATCATATACCTTCCACCTCCACGTGGAGAAAAATTCCTCAATTGGGTTAAGAAAAGGAGAGTATGGGGGTAAGTACAGGGTGGTAAATTGTGGATGGGTCTGAAACCATGCTTGCTCCATTTGAGCATGGTGGAACCTGACATTATCCCACAAAATGACATAGGACACGCCATCAGCTCTACAGACCTGATTTAGCTCATCAAGGAAGGTAACAGTCGAACAGCGAATCATGTGGCTGCCTGCAACTCAATATATGCAGTCTACTGCAGAGATAGCCTGCAAAGTAATGTCATACTTTCCAGGTCCATACCCAAACAGTTCGAACTTCTAATTTTGAAAATTACTCTCTCCAGAAATAAGTCTCTCACTGTTGCCGCCTGCTACCGACCCCCCTCAGCTCCCAGCTGTGCCCTGGACACCATTTGTGAATTGATCGCCCCCCATCTAGCTTCAGAGTTTGTTCTGTTAGGTCAAATCAAATCTAATTTATTTATATAGCCCTTCGTACATCAGCTGATATCTCAAAGTGCTGTACAGAAACCCAGCCTAAAACCCCAAACAGCAAGCAATGCAGGTGTAGAAGCACGGTGGCTAGGAAAAACTCCCTAGAAAGGCCAAAACCTAGGAAGAAACCTAGAGAGGAACCAGGCTATGTGGGGTGGCCAGTCCTCTTCTGGATGTGCCGGGTGGAGATTATAACAGAACATGGCCAAGATGTTCAAATGTTCATAAATGACCAGCATGGTCGAATAATAATAAGGCAGAACAGTTGAAACTGGAGCAGCAGCACAGTCAGGTGGAAGTTGAAACTGGAGCAGCAGCATGGCCAGGTGGACTGGGGACAGCAAGGAGTCATCATGTCAGGTAGTCCTGGGGCATGGTCCTAGGGCTCAGGTCCTCCGAGAGAGAGAAAGAAAGAGAGAAGGAGAGAATTAGAGAACGCACACTTAGATTCACACAGGACACCGAATAGGACAGGAGAAGTACTCCAGATATAACAAACTGACCCCAGCCCCCCGACACATAAACTACTGCAGCATAAATACTGGAGGCTGAGACAGGAGGGGTCAGGAGACACTGTGGCCCCATCCGTGGACACCCCCGGACAGGGCCAAACAGGAAGGATATAACCCCACCCACTTTGCCAAAGCACAGCCCCCACACCACTAGAGGGATATCTTCAACCACCAACTTACCATCCTGAGACAAGGCTGAGTATAGCCCACAAAGATCTCAGCCACGGCACAACCCAAGGGGGGGGCGCCAACCCAGACAGGATGACCACAACAGTGAATCAACCCACTCAGGTGACGCACCCTCTCCAGGGACGGCATGAGAGAGCCCCAGCAAGCCAGTGACTCAGCCCCTGTAATAGGGTTAGAGGCAGAGAATCCCAGTGGAAAGAGGGGAACCGGCCAGGCAGAGACAGCAAGGGCGGTTCGTTGCTCCAGAGCCTTTCCGTTCACCTTCCCACTCCTGGGCCAGACTACACTCAATCATATGACCCACTGAAGAGATGAGTCTTCAGTAAAGACTTAAAGGTTGAGACCGAGTTTGCGTCTCTGACATGGGTAGACAGACCGTTCCATAAAAATGGAGCTCTATAGGAGAAAGCCCTGCCTCCAGCTGTTTGCTTAGAAATTCTAGGGACAATTAGGAGGCCTGCATCTTGTGACCGTAGCGTACGTGTAGGTATGTACGGCAGGACCAAATCAGAGAGATAGGTAGGAACAAGCCCATGTAATGCTTTGTAGGTTAGCAGTAAAACCTTGAAATCAGCCCTTGCTTTGACAGGAAGCCAGTGTAGAGAGGCTAGCACTGGAGTAATATGATCAATTTTTTTGGTTCTAGTCAGGATTCAAGCAGCCGTATTTAGCACTAACTGAAGTTTATTTAGTGCTTTATCCGGGTAGCCGGAAAATAGAGCATTGCAGTAGTCTAACCTAGAAGTGACAAAAGCATGGATTAATTTTTCTGCATCATTTGTGGACAGAAAGTTTCTGATTTTTGCAATGTTACGTAGATGGAAAAAAGCTGTCCTCGAAATGGTCTTGATATGTTCTTCAAAAGAGAGATCAGGGTCCAGAGTAACGCCGAGGTCCTTCACAGTTTTATTTGAGACGACTGTACAACCATTAAGATTAATTGTCAGATTCAACAGAAGATCTCTTTGTTTCTTGGGACCTAGAACAAGCATCTCTGTTTTGTCCGAGTTTAATAGTAGAAAGTTTGCAGCCATCCACTTCCTTATGTCTGAAACACATGCTTCTAGCGAGGGCAATTTTGGGGCTTCACCATGTTTCATTGAAATGTACAGCTGTGTGTCATCCGCATAGCAGTGAAAGTTTACATTATGTTTTCGAATAACATCCCCAAGAGGTAAAATATATAGTGAAAACAATAGTGGTCCTAAAACGGAACCTTGAGGAACACCGAAATTTACAGTTGATTTGTCAGAGGACAAACCATTCACAGAGACAAACTGATATCTTTCCGACAGATAAGATCTAAACCAGGCCAGAACATGTCCGTGTAGACCAATTTGGGTTTCCAATCTCTCCAAAAGAATGTGGTGATCGATGGTATCAAAAGCAGCATTAAGGTCTAGGAGCACGAGGACAGATGCAGAGCCTCGGTCCGATGCCATTAAAATGTCATTTACCACCTTCACAAGTGCCGTCTCAGTGCTATGATGGGGTCTAAAAACAGACTGAACCATTTCGTATACATTGTTTGTCTTCAGGAAGGCAGTGAGTTGCTGCGCAACAGCCTTCTCAAAATTTTTTGAGAGGAATGGAAGATTCGATATAGGCCGATAGTTTATATTTTCTGGGTCAAGGTTTGGTTTTTTCAAGAGAGGCTTTATTACTGCCACTTTTAGTGAGTTTGGTACACATCCAGTGGATAGAGAGCCGTTTATTATGTTCAACATAGGAGGGCCAAGCACAGGAAGCAGCTCTTTCAGTAGTTTAGTTGGAATAGGGTCCAGTATGGAGCTTGAAGGTTCAGAGGCCATGATCATTTTCATCATTGTGTCAAGAGATATAGTACTAAAACACTTGAGCGTCTCTCTTGATCCTAGGTCCTGGCAGAGTTGTGCAGACTCAGGACAACTGAGGTTTGGAGGAATACGCAGGTTTAAAGAGGTGTCCGTAATTTGCTTTCTAATAATCATAATCTTTTCCTCAAAGAAGTTGAATGAATTTATCACTGCTAAAGTGAAAGTCATCCTCTCTTGGGGAATGCTGCTTTTTAGTTAGCTTTGCGACAGTATCAAAAAGGAATTTCGGATTGTTCTTATTTTCCTCAATTAAGTTAGAAAAATAGGATGATCGACCAGCAGTAAGGGCTCTACGGTACTGCACGGTACCGTCCTTCCAAGCTAGTCGGAAGACTTCCAGTTTGGTGTGGCGCCATTTCCGTTCCAATTTTCTGGAAGCTTGCTTCAGAGCTCGGGTATTTTCTGTGTACCAGGGAGCTAGTTTCTTATGAGAAATTCTTTTAGTTTTTAGGGGTGCAACTGCATCTAGGGTATTGCGCAAGTTAAATTGAGATCCTCAGTTAGGTGGTTAACTGATTTTTGTCCTCTGGCGTCCTTGGGTAGGCAGAGGGAGTCTGGAAGGGCATCAAGGAATCTTTGTGTTGTCTGTGAATTTATAGCACGACTTTTGATGTTCCTTGGTTGGGGTCTGAGCAGATTATTTGTTGCAATTGCAAACGTAATAAAATGGTGGTCCGATAGTCCAGGATTATGAGGAAAAACATTAAGATCCACCACATTTATTCCATGGGACAAAACTAGGTCCAGCGTATGACTGTGACAGTGAGTGGGTCCAGAGACATGTTGGACAAAACCCACTGAGTCGATGATGGCTCCGAAAGCCTTTTGGAGTGGGTCTGTGGACTTTTCCATGTGACTATTAAAGTCACCAAAGATTAGAATATTATCTGCTATGACTACAAGGTCCGATAGGAATTCAGGGAACTCAGTGAGAAACGCTGTATATGGCCCAGGAGGCCTGTAAACAGTAGCTATAAAAAGTGATTGAGTAGGCTGCATAGATTTCATGACTAGAAGCTCAAAAGACGAAAACGTCATTTTTTTTTGGGTAAATTGAAATTTGCTATCGTAAATGTTAGCAACACCTCCGCCTTTGCGGGATGCACGGGGGATATGGTCACTAGTGTAGCCAGGAGGTGAGGCCTCATTTAAAATAGTAAATTCATCAGGCTTAAGCCATGTTTCCGTCAGGCCAATCACATCAAGATTATGATCAGTGATTAGTTCATTGACTATAATTGCCTTTGAAGTAAGGGATCTAACATTAAGTAGCCCTATTTTGAGATGTGAGGTATCATGATCTCTTTCAGTAATGACAGGAATGGAGGTGGTCTTTATCCTAGTGAGATTGCTAAGGCGAACACCGCCATGTTTAGTTTTGCCCAACCTAGGTTGAGGCACAGACACGGTCTCAATGGTGATAGCTGAGCTGACTACACTGACTGTGCTAGTGGCAGACTCCACTATGCTGGCAGGCTGGCTAACAGCCTGCTGCCTGGCCTGCACCCTATTTCATTGTGGAGCTAGAGGAGTTAGAGCCCTGTCTATGTTGGTAGATAAGATGAGAGCACCCCTCCAGCTAGGATGGAGTCCGTCACTCCTCAGCAGGTCAGGCTTGGTCCTGTTTGTGGGTGAGTCCCAGAAAGAGGGCCAATTATCTACAAATTCTAACTTTTGGGAGGGGCAGAAAACAGTTTTCAACCAGCGATTGAGTTGTGAGACTCTGCTGTAGAGCTCATCACTCCCCCTAACTGGGAGGGGGCCAGAGACAATTACTCGATGCCGACACATCTTTCTAGCTGATATGCACGCAGAAGCTATGTTGCGCTTGGTGATCTCTGACTGTTTCATCCTAACATCGTTGGTGCCGACGTGGATAACAATATCTCTATACTCTCTACACTCGCCAGTTTTAGCTTTAGCCAGCACCATCTTCAGATTAGCCTTAACGTCGGTAGCCCTGCCCCCGGGTAAACAGTGTATGATCGCTGGATGATTCGCTTTAAGTCTAATACTGCGGGTAATGGAGTCGCCAATGACTAGAGTTTTCAATTTGTCAGAGCTAATGGTGGGAAGCTTCGGCGTCTCAGACCCCGTAACGGGAGGAGTAGAGACCAGAGAAGAATCGGCCTCTGACTCCGACCCGCTGCTTAATGGTGAAAACCGGTTGAAAGTTTCTGTCGGCTGAATGAGCGACACCGGTTGAGCGTTCCTACAGCATTTCCTTCCAGAAACCGTGAGAAAGTTGTCCGGCTGCGGGGACTGTGCCAGGGGATTTACACTACTATCTGTACCTACTGGTGGCACAGACGCTGTTTCATCCTTTCCTACACTGAAATTACCCTTGCCTAACGATTGCGTCTGAAGCTGGGCTTGCAGCACAGCTATCCTCGCCGTAAGGCGAGTACAGCGGCTGCAATTAGAAGGCATCATGTTAATGTTACTACTTAGCTTCGGCTGTTGGAGGTCCTGACGAATCGTGTCCAGATAAAGCGTCCGGAGTGAAAAAGTTGAGGAAAAAATAAATAAATATATGAACGGTAATTAAAAAGTGAAAACCGTAAAGTTGTCAGGTAGCAAAACAGGTTGGCAACAAAACGCACAGCAACTCGAAAACAAGCCTGCAAGTTGTGACCGGAAATGACGTCCAAATCAAATCGTCGTTAGGTGACCTAAACTGGGATATGCTTAACAGTCCTACAATCTAAGCTAGATGCCCTCAATCTCACACAAATCATCAAGGAACCCACCAGGTACAACCCTAAATCTGTAAACAAGGGCACCCTCATAGACGTCATCCTGACCAACTGGCCTTCCAAATACACCTCTGCTGTCTTCAACCAGGATCTCAGCGATCACTGCCTCATTGCCTGTATCCGCTAAGGAGCCGCAGTCAAACGACCACCCCTCATCACTGTCAAATGCTCCCTAAAACACTTCTGTGAGCAGGCCTTTCTAATCGACCTGGCCCGGGTATCCTGGAAGGACATTGACCTCATCCCGTCAGTTGAGGATGCCTGGTCATTCTTTAAAAGTAACTTCCTCACCATTTTAGATAAGCATGCTCCGTTCAAAAAATGCAGAACTAAGAACAGATATAGCCCTTGGTTCACTCCAGACCTGACTGCCCTCGACCAGCACAAAAATATCCTGTGGCGGACTGCAATAGCATCGAACAGTCCCCGCGATATGCAACTGTTCAGGGAAGTCAGGAACCAATACACGCAGTCAGTCAGGAAAGCTAAGGCCAGCTTCTTCAGGCAGACAGTTTGCATCCTGTAGCTCCAACTCCAAAAAATTCTGGGACACTGTGAAGTCCATGGAGAACAAGAACACCTCCTCCCAGCTGCCCACTGCACTGAGGCTAGGTAACACGGTCACCACCGATAAATCCATGATTATCGAAAACTTCAACAAGCATTTCTCAACGGCTGACCATGCCTTCCGCCTGGCTACTCCAACCTCGGCCAACAGCTCCGCCCCCCCTGCAGCTACTCGCCCAAGCCTCTCCAGGTTCTCCTTTATCCAAATCCAGATAGCAGATGTTCTGAAAGAGCTGCAAAACCTGGACCCATACAAATCAGCTGGGCTTGACAATCTGGACCCTCTATTTCTGAAACTATCCGCCGCCATTGTTGCAACCCCTATTACCAGCCTGTTCAATCTCTCTTTCATCTCGTCTGAGATCCCCAAGGATTGGAAAGCTGCCGCAGTCATCCCCCTCTTCAAAGGGGGAGACACCCTGGACCCAAACTGTTACAGACCTATATCCATCCTGCCCTGCCTATCTAAGGTCTTCGAAAGCCAAGTCAACAAACAGGTCACTGACCATCTCGAATCCCACCGTACCTTCTCCGCTGTGCAATCTGGTTTCTGAGCCGGTCATGGGTGCACCTCAGCCACACTCAAGGTACTAAACGATATCATAACTGCCATCGATAAAAGACAGTACTGTGCAGCCGTCTTCATCGACCTTGCCAAGGCTTTCGACTCTGTCAATCACCATATTCTTATCGACAGACTCAGTAGCCTCGGTTTTTCGGATGACTGCCTTGCCTGGTTCACCAATTACTTTGCAGACAGAGTTCAGTGTGTCAAATCGGAGGGCATGCTGTCCGGTCCTCTGGCAGTCTCTATGGGGGTGCCACAGGGTTCAATTCTCGGGCTGACTCTTTTCTCTGTGTATATCAATGATGTTGCTCTCGCTGCGGGCGATTCCCTGATCCACCTCTACGCAGACGACACCATTCTATATACTTTCGGCCCGTTTTTGGACACTGTGCTATCTAAACTCCAAACAAGCTTCAATGCCATACAACACTCCTTCCGTGGCCTCCAACTGCTCTTAAACGCTAGTAAAACCAAATGCATGCTTTTCAACCGGTCGCTGCCTGCACCCGCATGCCCGACTAGGATCACCACCCTGGATGGTTCCGACCTAGAATATGTGGACGTCTATAAGTACCTAGGTGTCTGGCTAGACTGCAAACTCTCCTTCCAGACTCATATCAAACATCTCCAATCGAAAATCAAATCAAGAGTCGGCTTTCTATTCCGCAACAAAGCCTCCTTCACTCACGCCGCCAAGCTTACCCTAGTAAAACTGACTATCCTACCGATCCTCGACTTCGGCGATGTCATCTACAAAATGGCTTCCAACACTCTACTCAGCAAACTGGATGCAGTCTATCACAGTGCCATCCGTTTTGTCACTAAAGCACCTTATACCACCCACCACTGTGACTTGTATGCTCTAGTCGGCTGGCCCTCGCTACATATTCGTCGCCAGACCCACTGGCTCCAGGTCATCTACAAGTCCATGCTAGGTAAAGCTCCGCCTTATCTCAGCTCACTGGTCACGATGGCAACACCCATCCGTAGCACGCGCTCCAGCAGGTGTATCTCACTGATCATCCCTAAAGCCAACACCTCATTTGGCCGCCTTTCGTTCCAGTACTCTGCTGCCTGTGACTGGAACGAATTGCAAAAATCGCTGAAGTTGGAGACTTTTATCTCCCTCACCAACTTCAAACATCAGCTATCTGAGCAGCTAACCGATCGCTGCAGCTGTACATAGTCTATTGGTAAATAGCCCACCCTTTTTCACCTACCTCATCCCCATACTGTTTTTATTTATTTACTTTTCTGCTCTTTTGCACACCAATATCTCTACCTGTACATGACCATCTGATCATTCATCACTCCAGTGTTAATCTGCAAAATTGTAATTATTTGCCTACCTCCTCATGCCTTTTGCACACATTGTATATAGACTCCCCCTTTGTTTTCTACTGTGTTATTGACTTGTTAATTGTTTACTCCATGTGTAACTCTTTGTTGTCTGCTCACACTGCTATGCTTTATCTTGGCCAGGTCGCAGTTGCAAATGAGAACTTGTTCTCAACTAGCCTACCTGGTTAAATAAAGGTGAAATAAAGAAATAAAATAAAAATATAGAGTATATAGAGTAGAGAGCTTTAGATGTTGTTCGACCAAACATTAGAATGGGCAAGATCCGTAATCTAAGCAACTTTGACCGTGGTACGATTGTTGATGCCACACATGGTGATTGCAGCATCTCAGAAACAGCTGCCTTCCTGGGATTTTTACTCACTACAGTCTCCAGAGTTTCCAGAGAATGGTGCGATAAACAAAACACATTCAGTGAGTGGCAGTTCTGTAGGCAAAACACACCTTGTTAATGAGAGAGCTCAGAGGAGAATGTCCAGACTCATTCAAGATAACAGAAAGGCCTCAAACACTTAAATAACAGCTGTTTAAAACAGTGGTGTGCAGAAGGGCATCTCTTAACGTACAACACCGTGAATAATTCAGGCTGTTGTGGAGGCAGAAGGGGGTCCTACACAGTACTAGATAGGTGTACCTAATAAAGTGGCCGGTGAGTGTACAGTAATGTCAAATCTGAAAACATGGTCTGGAAAAATGGTACATGGTACCATAGAAACAGTGTCTGATAAAGAATGATGATGAAATATTACGCCCATAGATAATGTAGTCCGATTGGTTCATGTTCCACGGTAATTGGTGTCAATGGATCTCGTTATCCTGAAACTTTCATGATCTAAACATGGAATATTGTTAGTCAGTTTCCGTAAAACTATACATTATTAAGAGTAACGCAACAGTTACTAATCATTTTGAGCAGTTGTATCAATTGATAGTTAGATCACTGTAATGAAACGAATAGACAGTCCCTCTCAGATATAATGTGTGAACTGCATTTGAAATGGTAATACTTGATGTTAAGTTGTGTCATTTTGAACAGGTGATTTTAGTTCAATGAACAAATGATCTTAGCTTTATATGTATTGTATGTTAAAGTGTTAGAGTTTTGAAAATGTGCATGTTGATCATTGGTTGTGAGTTTTGTGTCTAGAGTTTTGAAAATGTGCATGTTGATCATTGGTTGTGAGTTTTGTGTCTAGAGTTTTGAAAATGTGCATGTTGATCATTGGTTGTGAGTTGTGTCTAGAGTTTTGAAAAAGTGCATGTTGATCATTGGTTGTGAGTTTTGTGTCTAGAGTTTTGAAAATGTGCATGTTGATCATTGGTTGTGAGTTTTGTGTCTAGAGTTTTGAAAATGTGCATGTTGGTCATTGGTTGTGAGTTTTGTGTCTAGAGTTTTGAAAATGTGCATGTTGATCATTGGTTGTGAGTTTTGTGTCTAGAGTTTTGAAAATGTGCATGTTGATCATTGGTTGTGAGTTTTGTGTCTAGAGTTTTGAAAATGTGCATGTTGATCATTGGTTGTGAGTTTTGTGTCTAGAGTTTTGAAAATGTGCATGTTGATCATTGGTTGTGAGTTTTGTGTCTAGAGTTTTGAAGGACATCAAGGTTCTGAAATGAGTGCCAAAGTGATTGTAAAACATCGCAATTGTTTGACCTGGTTTTATTTCACTGGATTTTCTTTTATGAATGGAAGCGAAATGTGTTGTTTGACACGGTCAGCCATAGTAGGACATTTCTACCCTGAGTGTTTAATTTTCACACACAATCCCTGGTGAACTGTCCTCTGCAGGCATGGTGCTGTGCTTTGGTGGGGTGGAGGGAATGACAGAGCTAGTCAGACCCGTTTCTCATGGTGAACAGGCTGGTGTGTGTAGTAGATTCACTCCCTCCTCTGACTGACTGGCTGGTGTGTGTAGTGGATTCACTCCCTCCTCTGACTGACTGGCTGGTGTGTGTAGTGGATTCACTCCCTCCTCTGACTGACTGAATGGTGTGTGTAGTGTTTTCACTCCCTCCTCTGACTGACTGGCTGGTGTGTGTAGTGGATTCACTCCCTCCTCTGACTGACTGGCTGGTGTGTGTAGGGTTTTCACTCCCTCCTCTGACTGACTGGCTGGTGTGTGTAGTGTTTTCACTCCCTCCTCTGACTGACTGGCTGGTGTGTGTAGTGGATTCACTCCCTCCTCTGACTGACTGGCTGGTGTGTGTAGTGGATTCACTCCCTCCTCTGACTGTCTGGCTATTGTGTGTAGTGGATTCTCTCCCTCCTCTGATTGACTGGCTGGTGTGTGTGTGTAGTGGATTCACTCCCTCCTCTGACTGACTGGCTGTTGTATGTAGTGGATTCACTCCCTCCTCTGACTGACTGGCTGGTGTGTGTAGTGGATTCACTCCCTCCTCTGACTGACTGGCTGGTGTGTGTAGTGGATTCACTCCCTCCTCTGACTGACTGAATGGTGTGTGTAGTGTTTTCACTCCCTCCTCTGACTGACTGGCTGGTGTGTGTAGTGGATTCACTCCCTCCTCTGACTGACTGGCTGGTGTGTGTAGTGTTTTCACTCCCTCCTCTGACTGACTGGGCTATTGTGTGTAGTGGATTCTCTCCCTCCTCTGATTGACTGGCTGGTGTGTGTGTGTAGTGGATTCACTCCCTCCTCTGACTGACTGGCTGTTGTGTGTAGTGGATTCACTCCCTCCTCTGACTGACTGGCTGGTGTGTGTAGTGGATTCACTCCCTCCTCTGACTGACTGGCTGGTGTGTGTAGTGTTTTCACTCCCTCCTCTGACTGACTGGCTGGTGTGTGTAGTGTTTTCACTCCCTCCTCTGACTGACTGGCTGGTGTGTGTAGTGGATTCACTCCCTCTGACTGACTGGCTGGTGTGTGTAGTGGATTCACTCCCTCCTCTGACTGACTGGCTGGTGTGTGTAGTGGATTCACTCCCTCCTCTGACTGACTGGCTGTTGTGTGTAGTGGATTCACTCCCTCCTCTGACTGTCTGGCTATTGTGTGTAGTGGATTCACTCCCTCCTCTGACTGACTGGCTGGTGTGTGTAGTGGATTCACTCCCTCCTCTGACTGACTGGCTGTTGTGTGTAGTGGATTCACTCCCTCCTCTGACTGACTGGCTGGTGTGTGTAGTGGATTCACTCCCTCCTCTGACTGACTGGCTGGTGTGTGTAGTGTTTTCACTCCCTCCTCTGACTGACTGGCTGGTGTGTGTAGTGGATTCACTCCCTCCTCTGACTGACTGGCTGGTGTGTGTAGTGTTTTCACTCCCTCCTCTGACTGACTGGCTGGTGTGTGTGTAGTGTTTTCACTCCCTCCTCTGACTGACTGGCTGGTGTGTGTAGTAGATTCACTCCCTCCTCTGACTGACTGAATGGTGTGTGTAGTGTTTTCACTCCCTCTGACTGACTGGCTGGTGTGAGTAGTGGATTCACTCCCTCCTCTGACTGACTGGCTGGTGTGTGTAGTGGATTCACTCCCTCCTCTGACTGACTGGCTGGTGGTGTGTAGTGGATTCACTCCCTCCTCTGACTGACTGGCTGGTGTGTGTAGTGTTTTCTTTTCACTCCCTCCTCTGACTGACTGAATGGTGTGGAGTGAATCCAGGTACCAGGTAATAACATGGCTATATACAGGGAGTACCAGGTAACAACAATGCTATATACAGGGAGTACCAGGTAATAACATGGCTATATACAGGGATTACCTGGTAATACCATGGCTATATACAGGGAGTACCAGGTAATAACATGGCTATATACTGGGAGTACCTGGTAATAACATGGCTATATACAGGGAGTACCAGGTAATAACATGGTTACATTCAGGGAGTACCAGGTAATAACATGGTTATATACAGGGAGTACCAGGTAATAACATGGCTATATACAGGGAGTACCAGGTAATAACATGTTATATACAGGGAGTACCAGGTAATAACATGTTATATACAGGGAGTACCAGGTAATAACATGGCTATATACAGGGAGTACCAGGTAATAACATGGCTATATACAGGGATTACCAGGTAATAACATGGCTATATACAGGGAGTACCAGGTAATAACGTGGCTATATACAGGAAGTACCAGGTAACAACGTGGCTATATACAGGGAGTACCAGGTAATAACATGGCTATATACAGGGAGTACCAGGTAATAATGTGGCTATATACGGGGAGTACCAGGTAATAACATGGCTATATACAGGGAGTACCAGGTAATAACATGGCTATATACAGGGAGTACCAGGTAATAACATGGCTATATACAGGAAGTACCAGGTAATAACATGGCTATATACAGGAAGTACCAGGTAATAACATGGCTATATACAGGAAGTACCCCCTTCCTTCTCCTTCTGCATCCTCCTCATCAACATCCGGCCCCCCATTCTTCTCCTTCTGCATTCCTCCTCATCAACATCCTGCCCCCCATTCTTCTCCTTCTGCATTCCTCCTCATCAACATCCTGCCCCCCATTCTTCTCCTTCTGCATTCCTCCTCATCAACATCCTGCCCCCCTTCCTTCTCCTTCTGCATTCCCCCTCATCAACATCCTGCCCCCCTTCCTTCTCCTTCTGCATCCCCCTCATCAACATCCTGCCCCCCTTCCTTCTCCTTCTGCATTCCCCCTCATCAACATCCTGCCCCCCTTCCTTCTCCTTCTGCATTCCCCCTCATCAACATCCTGCCCCCCTTCCTTCTCCTTCTGCATTCCTCCTCATCAACATCCTGCCCCCCTTCCTTCTCCTTCTGCATCCCCCTCATCAACATCCTGCCCCCCTTCCTTCTCCTTCTGCATTCCCCCTAATAAACATTCTGCCCCCCTTACCTTACCTGCCCCCCTTACCTCTAAGGAGCAGCAGGTAGCCTAGTGGTTAGCGCTTTGGGCCAGTAACTGGAAAGGTTGCTGGCTTGAATCCCCGAGCTGACAAGGTAAAAATCTGTCATTCTGCCCCTGAACAGCGCTGTTCCCCAGGCGCTGAAGACGTGGATGTTGGTTATGGCAGCCCCCCGCACCTCTCTGCGGAAGACACATTTCAGTTGAAGGCATTCAGTGGTACAGCCGACTAGGTATCCCCCTTTCCTTTACCCTGACTACTCCATCCATGTGGAAGAGGCAGGTTTCTGGAATGTTCTGAGGACGTCCAAGACAAGGTCAAATGTATATTGAATGTGTAACATATTGATATCGTAGTCTCCTTGCGTTGTGTTTTCTCCTAATAAATTATATCAGCCAGTGGTCCCAGAGCATCATTCATTTCTGTAGTTAAATGGGAAACAGCACATTAGTTGTGCAGGGCTTAACGATGTTGATGGCTATCGATGGCAAAATCTGTAGCATGAAGACAACTGTGTTAGCAGTGGGCTTATGTGACCATTACATCGGTGAATGCTAGCTAACACACTTATTTACAGCAATCATATGCCAAAGCACATCCCAGAAAGCCCCACAATCCTTAACAGGTACCATATACCCACACATGTATAAATCAGTAACGTACAGCAAACTTGTACACATTGTAAAATAGAAAATAGAAAACAGTATTCAGAATGTGACCTACCCCTTGCATCACATTTTCATACTGGGCAGACCTGATGTTCGCGATCTCCCCCTATCTGCAAGCGGGGCCAATCACAACACACCTTATTGTCAGAGTTGAACCAACCAATAAGAATGCTTGAACATTAAATACACATTTCTTTAGAGGCAAGTGGAAACATTACCAACCCTGTTACATATCAACATCAATTGAATATTATGTTAAACAAATATGCTATGAACATCATAAAATCTGACTTATTTGGAAATTGTGGAACATTGTAGGAATGTTCTGTGGAACCTATGGCCCAAATCCAGGTTGTATCACATCCAGCCGTGATTGGGATTCCCATAGGGCGGCGCACAATTGGCCCAGCATCATCAGGGTTTGGCTGGAGTAGGCCGTCATTGAAAATAAGAATTTGTTCTTCACTGACTTCCCTAGTTAAATAAAGGTAAAAAAAAGGTATATGTAAAAATGGAACTAGTTAAGAGAGGGTAAATGGAACTAGCTAAGAGAGGGTAAATGGAACTAGTTAAGAGAGGGTAAATTGAACTAGCTAAGAGAGGGTAAATGGAACTAGTTAAGAGAGGGTAAATTGAACTAGTTAAGACAGGGTAAATGGAACTAGTTAAGAGAGGGTAAATTGAACTAGTTAAGAGAGGGTAAATGGTACTAGTTAAGACAGGGTAAATGGAACTAGTTAATAAGAGAGGGTAAATGGAACTAGTTAAGAGAGGGTAAATGGAACTAGTTAGGAGAGGGTACATGGAACTAGTTAAGAGAGGGTAAATGGAACTAGGTAAGCGAGGGTAAATGGAACTAGTTAAGAGAGGGTCAATGGTACTAGTTAAGACAGGGTAAATGGAACTAGTTAAGACAGGGTAAATGGAACTAGTTAATAAGAGAGGGTAAATGGAACTAGTTAAGAGAGGGTACATGGAACTAGTTAAGAGAGGGTAAATGGAACTAGTTAAGAGAGAGTAAATGGCACTAGTTAAGACAGGGTAAATGGAACTAGTTAGGATAGGGTACATGTAACTAGTTAAGAGAGGGTAAATTGAACTAGTTAAGATAGGGTAAATGGTACTAGTTAAGACAGGGTAAATGGAACTAGTTAATAAGAGAGGGTAAATGGAACTAGTTAAGAGAGAGTAAATGGCACTAGTTAAGACAGGGTAAGTGGCACTAGTTAAGAGAGGGTAAATGGAACTAGTCAAGAGAGGATAAATGGAACTAGTTAAGAGAGGGTAAATTGAACTTTATTCCTTTTATGCACTTTTCTCTCTATGCGTATTCTGACCTTGAACTGAAGCATGAGAATAGCATGCTATTCATCCACTATTCATTTGAGATGGAGCTTGAATAAATGGTGTGGCGGAGGTGTCTACAGATTCTGACCTTGACTGACCTTCCTAATTCCTTTACGGCCAAGGAAACCATGAATAAGGTCTAGCGAACCTGACGGTTCCATGTGGAAAAAGCATCTACTTCATTTTTTGGGATAGAAATGACACCATTTTCCAAGCAATCTAATTAACACTTGATAAGATCTATTGGTAAGAGCTTTGTAAATTACTAATCTGTTTGGAGGAGGGGATTGTAAATGCACATAGCAATTGTTTTAGATGATTTTTCATTGTGCTCCCTGGAGTCTAATGCGAAACCCGCCACCTGGAAGCAAACTGAAAATCAAATCAACATGACATGTATTGCAGTCACTTTTCCACAGTGAAGTAAGATATATAGCTGTGCAGAATTTATTCCCGAAAAAATGTTTTCGCCCTCAGAGATGCAACCTATAGGTTTCTGTAGGTTTGAACCCAAGCTATAGTCTTCTGTAGCGCTGAACCCAAGCTATAGTCTTCTGTAGGGCTGAACCCAAGCTATAGTCTTCTGTAGGGCTGAACCCAAGCTATAGTCTTCTGTAGGGCTGAACCCAAGCTATAGTCTTCTGTAGGGCTGAACCCAAGCTATAGTCTTCTGTAGGGCTGAACCCAAGCTATAGTCTTCTGTAGGGCTGAACCCAAGCTATAGTCTTCTGTAGGGCTGAACCCAAGCTACAGTCTTCTGTTGGGCTGAACCCAAGCTATAGTCTTCTGTTGGGCTGAACCCAGGCTATAGTCTTCTGTTGGGCTGAACCCAAGCTATAGTCTTCTGTAGGGCCGAACCCAAGCTATAGTCTTCTGTTGGGCTGAACCCAAGCTATAGTCTTCTGTAGGGCTGAACCCAAGCTATAGTCTTCTGTTGGGCTGAACCCAAGCTATAGTCTTCTGTTGGGCTGAACCCAAGCTATCGTCTTCTGTTGGGCTGAACCCAAGCTATAGTCTTCTGTAGGGCTGAACCCAGGCTATAGTCTTCTGTAGCGCTGAACCCAAGCTATAGTCTTCTGTAGGGCTGAACCCAAGCTATAGTCTTCTGTAGGGCTGAACCCAAGCTTATAGGTTTCTGTAGGGATGAACCTGCAGAGTTGATGAATGAGCTTTAGAATGTTTTCATTATATACCCAGGCTTTTATCAGTCTCATTTTACCATTTGTATCATGTTAAATATTAGCCACTATCAGGAGCCACTGTCACTAATACCCACATACATTTATTTATGCATCATTCCATTCCTTTGACCTCTCTTTCCTCTGTCACGTCATTAGAAGTTGTTCCCGAGGGTCGCTAGCATTACCAGATCATATCAGGCTAACGTTGTGCATTAATTTAGGACATGTAACCTATTGAATGATTATGGAACTCAGACGCAGCAGGATAAACCTGGAGCCTGGTGTACGGTTCACAATGACTGGACCGCTGTCATACAGTTCCATGATTAGTGAGGTTTAGGGTTTATAGGACTATTGTTCAACCCCTATTGTACACTTTCTTACACCTTCCAATATTTCATGGATTGCACTTGAACATGACAACTTTCAGGATGAATCAAACCACTGATTCATCAATACTTTCCTAACCTCAAAATGTGCCTCAATAATCTCCAAGATCAGAGTATTTTTAAATCTACCAGTTGGTGCTGAAAAAGAGACAAAGATGCATAGATATGTTTCTTTCATTGATCCCTATTTTCTGACCCCGTTCTCTCCATGTTTTCCAGTGATTCTGTCCACAAAATTATAATTAAAGGTGCACCGTATTTAAAGGGAATGCTTAAGATAAAATGTAATGAAAATTCTATTGGCCAGCAACATAGGAGGGTTTTCAGCAGTTGAATGAAATGTATTCAAATCAAATCAAATCAAATTTATTTATATAGCCCTTCGTACATCAGCTGATGTACCCCAAACAGCAAGCAATGCAGGTGTAGAAGCACGGTGGCTAGGAAAAACTCCCTAGAAAGGCCAATACCTAGGAAGAAACCTAGAGAGGAACCAGGCTATGTGGGGTGGCCAGTCCTCTTCTGGCTGTGCCGGGTGGAGATTATAACAGAACATGGCCAAGATGTTCAATGTTCATAAATGACCAGCATGGTCGAATAATAATAAGGCAGAACAGTTGAAACTAGAGCAGCAGCACAGTCAGGTGGAAGTTGAAACTGGAGCAGCAGCATGGCCAGGTAGACTGGGGACAGCAAGGAGTCATCATGTCAGGTAGTCCTGGGGCATGGTCCTAGGGCTCAGGTCAGTTGAAACTGGAACAGCAGCATATTCAGAGTGTGCAAGATGGCCACACCTGCAGAACGTGTTACGCGGTAAATAAGGTAAGTCTGAATACCAACTACTGAGAAGTGCACAGGAAAGGTGTGCGTAGGAAAGGCATAAATTCCTAAGTCAGGATCGGGCCCAATGCGAATATCCATGCAACATCCCAGATAACACCCATTACTTAATTATATGTTCTGGGAACCTTTAAAGAACTTAGACCAGGTGTTCTGTCAACATGCTTACAACATTAAGGGAATGTCCTGTGCAACCTAATTTAAACATTGCATGAATGTTATCACAACTGAGCATATTTTGTGTTTTGGGAACCTCTCTCCTGTAATGTACTCACACTGTTCCCACAACCTAATTAAATGTTCTGGGAACCTTTAAAATAACTGATAAAAGCTGTTCTGTCAACATTCATATAATATCGAAGGAATGTTTTCTGCACCTTGATACAAACATTATCTGAGTGTCAGCACAACTGGACAGTTTTAGGGTTTTCATTGTCATATCCCCACAATGTTCCCACAACCTATGGGAACCTTTAAGGAAAGACTAAATGTGTTCTGGGAATGGTCTTGTAACATCAGTGGATTGTTTTTTGCACCCTAAAATATATATATTTTTTTGCATCATCCACACAGCTGGACAGTTTTTTTGTTTTGGGAACCTATCTTTTGTGATGACCCCACAATGTTCCGACTAGACTGTTGCCACAACATAATTAAGCATTCTGGGAACCTTTAAAGAACAGATTAAACAGATGAAATGTGTTCTAGGGACGTTCTTGCAACATCAGGCAAATGTGTAATACAAACATTCTATAATCATCAGCACGACTGGACAGTTCTTGTGTTGTGAGAACATATGCCTAACAAATGTTCTGGGAACATTCACAGAACCAATTTTGGTTTGCTGGGTGTCCAGCTCTCATTGCTTAATCAGAAGCAGAGAGCTGTTTTACCTCTCAGAAGCAAAGTGAAACCCAGAGATATTATTATGTACATTTACATGAATGCTAATAATTCAATATTAAACAGAATGTGGTAGTAGATTGATTATAGCATTAGTCATGTAGTAAACACCTCACTCTGCTTATCTTAATCTGTGTAAGATCATAATCAAAGTAAGCATACGTTGATTAAAACACCAGGTTTTTTTGCCAATCTTTTGAATTATTAGGACATGCAAACAGCTTAATCGGTGTTCCAGTGGTGTATTTGATCTGCACATGTGCCAGCACCGGGTAGCACAAGACTCCCTCTTATGCGCGGATGAAGTGAGTTTGGAAAGATTTAAGGTATGTGCAGCACTGCTGGAACTCTGCGTTGCGTGTGATTGATTGAGACTAAAGATGTGGACTTTGGAGATTGGGTTGTTTTAGTGTATCATAATTCTCTCTCTGCATCCAAAAGAAAAGACAAAACATTTGTAGAGTCCAAATATGTTCTGCCAATCATCGCCTCTTTCCTTTCTAGTGCATCTAAATTACTTGAGAATACAGAAATGAGCCTTTCCTTATTATGCATCAACACATAACATATATTTTACATAGATAAAACCACATACCTGCATTCAAAAGAAAAGAAAAAACATTTCAGCACAAATGTCACGGCCGTTGTATGGAGGAGACCAAGGCACAGCGTGATCTGCATACATTCTTCTTTAATTAAGAAAGAACACTGAACAAACTAACAAAATGAATCGTGAAGCTAAATATGAGAAGTGCAGACAGGCAACTAAACATAGAATAAGAACCCACAAATACCCTATGGCAATTGGCTACCTAAATATGGTCCCCAATCAGAGACAACGATAAACAGCTGCCTCTGATTGGGAACCAATTCAGGCCACCATAGACCTACATATACCTATACTTATAAAACCCCGTAGATAAACAAAAACTAACCTACCCACCCTAGTCACACCATGACCTGACCAAAATAATAAAGAAAACAAAGATAACTAAGGTCAGGGCATGACAACAAATATGTTCTGTCATCCGTCGCCTCTTTCTACAACAGACGCACAATACAAAGGACTGGGATCAGTGGAGGACCGAGCCATCGTTCACACATACATCGGCCTCGGGGACGACCCGGAGGGCGAGGGGCAGGGCGATCCGACCGGCGACGGTGGAATTCAGCAGTTCAGGGTCCAATACATCAGCCACCGGAACCCAGCACCCCGGCTGGTACCCCAATACACACTGAAAGGGGGAGAGGTTAGTGGAGGAGTGGCGGAGCGAGTTCTGTGCCATCTCTGTCCAGGGCACGAATGCCCCCCACTCCCCCGGCCAGTCCTGGCAAAAGGACCGCAGAAACTTGCCCACATCCTGGTTCACTCTCTCCTCCTGCCCATTACTCTTGTGGTGTAAACCCGAGGTGAGGTTGATCGAGACCCCCAAACGTGCCCCAAATGAACGCCCTCCAGACTCTCGAAGTGAACTGGGGACCTCGATCAGACACTATATCCTCAGGCACCCCGTAGTGCCGGAAGACGTGTGTAAGCAGGGACTCCGCAGTTTGTAGGGCCGTAGGGAGACCGGGCAGAGGGAGGAGACGACAGGACTTAGAGAAACGATCCACAACGTCCAGGATCGTGGTGTTTCCCTGTGAGGGAGGAAGAGCCGTTAGAAAATCCATCGACCGGTGTGACCAAGGCCGTTGTCGAACGGGTAAGGGATGTAGCTTACCTCTGGGCAGGTGTCTATGAGCCTTACACTGAACACACACTGAGCAGGAGGAAACATAAACCCTCACTCATTCAGACAGCGCACCGTCCGACCGATCCCCAGATGACCAGAGGAGGGTGATGTGTGGGCCCAATAGATCAACTGGTCACGGACAGCAGACGGAATGTACTGCCGCCCGACAGGACACTGGAGGGGAGCGGGCTCTGTACGCAACGCCTGCTCAATGTCCGGATCCGGCTCCCACACGACCGGCGCTACCAGGCAGGAGGCCGGGAGAATGGGAGTGATCCATGAGTCGCTTGTCTGTGTCATACAGCCGGGACAGTGTAGCTGCCATCACATTCTGGGAACCTGGTCTGTAGGACAGGGTAAACACAAAACGGTTGAAAAACATGGCCCACCTTGCCTGACGAGGAATCATTCTCCTAGCCTCCCGGATGTACTCCAGGTTGCGGTGGTCAGTCCAGATGAGGAAAGCGTGTTTAGCCTCCTCAAGCCAATGTCTCCACGCCTTCAAAGCCTTGACCACAGCCAACAGCTCCCAGGCCCCCACATTATAGTTCTGCTCCGCCGGGCTGAGCTTCTTCGAGAAGAAAGCACAGGGGCGGAGCTTCGGTGGCGTGCCCGGGCGCTGAAAGAGCACGGCTCCGATCCCAGCCTCTGATGCGTCCACCTCCACTATGAATGCCAAAGAGGGATCCGGATGGGCCAGCACGGGAGCCGAGGTAAACAGAGCTCTTAGGTGCCCAAAAAGCCCTGTCCGCCTCAACCAACCACTGCAGACGTACAGGACCCACCTTCAGCAGTGAGGTAATGGGAGCAGCCACCTGACCCCAGATAAATCTCCGGTAGTAATTGGCAAACCCTCAAAATTGCTGTACCTCCTTTACCGTGGTGGGAGTCGGGCAATTACGCACGGCTGCAATGCGGTCACTCGCCATCTCCACCCCTGATGTGGAAATGCGATACCCTAGGAAGGAGATGGCCTGCTGAAAGAACAGGCATTTCTCAGCCTTGACGTACAGGTCATGCTCCAACAGTCGTCCAATTAACTTGCGCACCAAGAACACATGCTCGGCACGTGTAGCGGAGTATATCAGAATGTCATCGATATACACCACTACACCCTGCCCGTACAGGTCCCTGAAAAATCTCGTCTACGAAGGATTGGAAGACTGATGGAGTATTCATCAATCCGAACAGCATGACGAGGTACTCATAAAGCCTTGAGGTGGTACTAAACGCCATCTTTCACTTGTCTCCCTCCCGGATACGCACCAGATTGTACGCACTCCTGAGATCCAGTTTAGTGAAGAAGCGCGCCATGTGCATTGACTCAATTGCCGTGGCGATAAGAGGTAGCGGGTAACTGTATCTCACCGTGATCGGATTTCCCCTGATGCAGGGATTCAGAGACAGGACATCCGATGGGAGTTTCCGCTTGCAACAGGGGATACACGTGACGCGAGTTGCCTTTTTACAGAAGGCGAGAGCCAAATCGGCATATTCTGGGGGAATGCGCACGGTGGAGACCTGGTCTGGACTTTCCACCGTGGTAGCACCAACGGAAACCGCGCACACCTCCCCGAGCACTCTTGCGACAGAGCCCTCTGTTGCCAGGAAATGGTGGGGTTATGACGAGCCAACCAGGGAAGGCCTACTACAACGGGAAACACAGGAGAGTCAATGAGAAAGAGACTGATTCTCTCCCCGTGACCCCACTGCGTCACCATGGCCAGGGAGATGGTGGCCTCCCTGATTAGCCCGGACCCTAATGGTGGACTATCCAGAGCGTGAACCGGGAAAGGTCTATCCACAGGAATAATGGAGATCCCTAAACTAAGAGCTAACGCTCTGTCGATAAAATTCCCAGCTTCGCCTGAATCGACGAGCGCCTTATGCTGGGAATGCGGAGAGAAATCAGGTACAAACAGGTGGACAACAGAGTACTCTGGTTGAGAGTGGCACAGACCCACCTGGGGTGCCGCCAGAGTGCCCTGCATGCTGCCTCGACTCCCAGAGGGACCAACCCGGCACCGACAGGCAGTGTGCCCTCTGCAGCCACAGATGGTGCGCGTAAAGGCCCCTCCTCCAGCTTCACTACGCGCAGCCCCTCCCAACTCCATGGGCACCGGAGAGGGAGTGCTGGGAGATGGAACCGACAAAGCCCCCTCAAGACGTCCCATGATGACCAACAGGTTATCCAACCAGATAGACAGATCCACCAGTTGGTCAAAGGTGAAGGTAGCATCCCTGCAGGCAAACTCCCATCGGATGTCCTCACGCAGGCTGCATCGATAGTGGTCGATTAGGGCCCTGTCGCTCCATCCTGCTCCGGCGGCCAAGGTCCGGAACTCTAGCGCAAACTCCTGTGCGCTCCTCGTCCCCTGCCTCAAATGGAAGAGTCGTTCCCCCGCCGCTCTACCTTCGGGCGGATGATCAAAGACGGCCCGGAAGCGACGGGTGAACTCCTCGAAGTTGTCCAACGCCGCGTCTCCTTCTCTCCACACGGCATTTGCCCACTCCAGAGCTCTCCCCGAGAGGCATGAGACGAGGGTGGGATACTATCTCTCTTCCTGAAGGAGCTGGGTGAGCGGTGGCCAGGTGTTGGTCCAGTTGTAAAAGGAACCGTCCCATCATACACCCTGGGAAGGGAGAGACGCATCCCACTGGAGCTGGATCCGGACGGGTAGAGGTAACCCCAGTTGCGCTGGTCGAGGCGCCTGTCTCTCCCAGCGGGCCATGGTCTGGACAACGCGATCCATCATGGCACCGAGATGTTGTAGCATTGCCGTGTGTTCCTGGACGCATTCCTCGACTCCTCTGACTGGGGTACCTGCTCCTGCTGACTCCATAGTTGGTGTAAGATTATTTCAGATAATCAGCGTACTGGTAGCGGAGTCAGGTGCAGGAGAGCAGAGATTTGTGAAGAGGTGCAAACTTTATTTAGGCAAAAGTGCAAAACAGTCACAAGAATGATCTTTAACAATAAACATATTTGTGAAAAATAACACGGAAAAAACAAGCCAGTCTGGCGCATCAACAATACACACGTAACACAAACAAGCTTACACAAAGACATGATGGGGAACAGAGGAATACATATATGTAGATTCATTGGGGAATGAAAACCAGGTGTGCAGGGAACAAGACAAAACAAATGGATACATGAAAAATGGAACGGCGATGGCTAGAAAGCCAGTGACGTCGACCGCCAAACGAACAAGGAGAGGAGCCGACGTCGGCGGAAGTCGTGACATGAACAAAACACTGTGTATCATGACTTTGTGCTTAAAGGAATCAATAATATTTTTTAAAGATGACAGGACAAAACGTAAATGCACACTCCCCTATTCCCAGGAACACGCAGGGCAAAATGTAAATACACACTCCCCTTTTCCCAGGAACACGCAGGGCAAAATGTAAATACACACTCCCCTTTTCCCAGTAACACGCAGGGCAAAAATTAAATACACACTCCCCTTTTCCCAGAAACACGCAGGACAAAACGTAAATACACTCCCCTTTTCCCAGTAACATGCAGGGCAAAAATTAAATACACACTCCCCTTTTCCCAGGAACACTCAGGAAAAAACGTAAATACACACCCCCCTTTTCCCAGGAACACGCAGGGCAAAACGTAAATATACACTCCCCTTTTCCAAGGAACACGCAGGACAAAACATAAATACACACTCCCCTTTTCCAAGGAACACGCAGGACAAAACATAAATACACACTCCCCTTTTCCAAGGAACACGCAGGACAAAATGTAAATACACACTCCCCTTTTCCAAGGAACACGCAGGACAAAACGTAAATACACACTCCCCTTTTCCAAGGAACACGCAGGACAAAACGTAAATACACACTCCCCTTTTCCAAGGAACACGCAGGACAAAACGTAAATACACACTCCCCTTTTCCCAGGATGCAGGCATGCATAATAACAAATCAGCATGCTATGTTAATAATGAACCTGGTGAAATTCACAGTCTTTTAACAACTGCTACGTATGCATCTTATAACTAGTTTTCACATGCTAACTTTATATGTCCGAAGTAGTCTTCACCAAAATGACATGGACACTGTGGTAGAACGTTGATTTTGATTGGTGGTGTTCTGCATTTATCAAAAGTCCCATCAAGTAGCCTGATTTCAGATGTGTCCATGTAAACAGGATTACTAGAGAAATTGTTATTTTTTCAAAAGTATGTCAACATTTTAAACAAACTATTATATTAACATGACAATCCACATTATTGTGTGCATGTAACCGTGCTCATTGGCTCTTCTGGATCAGACACACCCTCACAACTCCACTGCACTGAGACCTGTGGCCCTCACAACTCCACTGCACTGAGACCTGTGGCCCTCACAACTCCACTGCGCTGAGACCTGTGGCCCTCACAACTCCACTGCGCTGAGACCTGTGGCCCTCACAATGCCACTACACTGACACCTGTGGCCCTCACAATGCCACTACACTGACACCTGTGGCCCTCACAACAACACTACACTGAGACCTGTGGCCCTTACAACTATACTACACTGAGACCTGTGGCCCTCACAACTATACTACACTGACACCTGTGGCCCTCACAAATATACTACACTGACACCTGTGGCCCTCACAACTGTACTACACTGACACCTGTGGCCCTCACAACTCCACTACACTGACACTTGTGGCCCTGACAACTATACTACACTGACACCTGTGGCCCTTACAACTCCACTACACTGACACCTCTGTGGCCCTCACAACTCCAATACACTGAGACCTGTGGCCCTCACAACTATACTACACTGACACCTGTGGCCCTCACAACTCCACTACACTGACACCTGTGGCCCTAACAACAACACTACACTGAGACATGTGGACCTCACAACTATACTACACTGAGACCTGTGGCCCTCACAACTCCAATACACTGACACCTGTGGCCCTAAAAACTATACTACACTGAGACCTGTGGCCCTCACAGCTCCACTACACTGAGACCTGTGACCCTCACATATCCTCTACACGGAGACCTGTGGCCCTCACAACTCCAATACACTGACACCTGTGGCAATCACAACTCCACTACACTGAGACCTGTGGCAATCACAACTCCACTACACTGAGACCTGTGGCCTTGACAACTCCTCTACACTGAGACCTGTGGCCCTCACGACTCCTCTACACTGACACCTGTGGCCCTCACAACTGAGCCAGGAAAGATTGGCATGCATAGTATTAATGTTAGCTCTCTGTGTACATCCAAGTCCCTCTTTGTGACACCTGACCACACGACTGAACAGTAGTCCAGGTGAGACAAAACTTGGGCCAGTAGTAAATGGGCATAAACAGCTGCCTTGGGGAATTCCTGATTCTACCTTGATGTTGGAGAGGCTTCCATTAAAGAACACCCTCTGTGTTCTGTTAGACAGGTAACTCTTTATCCACATTATAACAGGGGGTGTAAAACCATAACACATACGTTTTGTCAGCAGCAGACTGTGAGACTGCTTTTTTTAGATGTTGTTTGGCAAACTCTAATCTGGTCTTCCTGTTTTTGAGGCTGGTTAACTTCTTGTGGTAAACCGTCTGTATTTACTCTGATGAAGTCTTCTCTTGATTGTTGTCTTTGACACAGAAATGCCTACCTCCTAGAGGGTGTTCTTGATCTGGCCAACTGTTGTGAAGGGGTTTTTCTTCACCAGGGAAAGAATTCTTCTGTCATCCACCACAGTTGTTTCCTATGGTCTTCCGGGCCTTTTAGGAATCACTACAAAACGTATTGTATGACCTCTTATACACTATATTAGGCCCAGCCTTTGGAACTTTGGTTTTCCTAGATATGGCTACTATACTACACTTCTCTCCAAGGTGGCATAGCAGTTCAGACGTCTTTTGTCCTCGTCTTGTCGTGTCCTGTATATATATATATTTACAACTTTTTCACATACATTTTATTTTTATTTTCCATCAACTCATCTTCAAAACACTCTCCTGCAACCCGCCTCACCAATGTATATTTATAAAAAAGTATTATTTACCTCAGATCTGTAATCCTCCAAGAAGCTAGCCAGAAACTCCAAGAAGCTAGCCTGAAACTAGCCAGAAGCTAATCCAGAAGCTAGTTCAGAAGCTAGTTAGCTCCTTTACTGGCAAATCGTTAGTATCCAGCTAACCACGGTTTGTGGTCATCAGCTATCCTTTAGCTCGAAAATCTATCGCCAGTTCTGTACGGCGCAGCGCGGCTCGGAACGGAACATACCGGACCAATTTTTCTCTCCATGTCCCTGGATTTCGACTGCTCTCTGGACATTCATACCCGGATCTCACAGCTAGCTAGCTGCTATCCGTGTGACTATCGGCCTTCGTCGATTCCGGAGCAAACATCAATTATTCCGGAGCTAGCAAGCTCCGTCAATCACTCCTGAGTTCCATCAATCACACCTGGGCTGCAGTCACCTATCCGGACCCGTTTTACTGCTTTCGCGGAGCCCCACCGGGCCTTCACAACTGGACTGCCGACGTTATCTACCCGAAGGAGTTATTTGGCTGGCTCCTCCGTCGCGACGTTACCTGAACGCCCATCTGCGGCCTGCTAACCGTTAGCTGTCTTACCGGCTGCTATCTGAATAGACAATCGGAATTTTTTTAAAAAATATATTTATATTTATTTTTTTTTGTTTTTTTTAAAAATTATTATTATTATTATGTTTTCTTCTTGGGCCTCTATAACTATATCTATTGTTTTTATTTTTGTTGTTGTTGTGTGATTTGGATTAATCCCCTCTACCACACGGAACCCCACTAATCTACTGACGCAAGAGGTAGCTAACAACAGACCTCCATCCTATGCTAGCCTGCTACCGATGCCCTGGCTAGCTGTCTAAATCACCAACCAACATCTCCACTCACCGGACCCTTTTGATCACTCGACTAAGCATGCCTCTCCTCAATGTCAATATGTCTTGTCCATTTCTGTTCTGGTTAGTGTTTATTGGCTTATTTCACTGTAGAGCCTCTAGTCCTGCTCACTATACCTTATCCAACCTATTAGTTCCACCACCCACACATGCAATGACATCTCCTGGTTTCAACGATGTTTCTAGAGACAATATCTCTCTCTTCATCACTCAATACCTAGGTTTACCTCCACTGTATTCACATCCTACCATACATTTGTCTGTACATTATACCTTGATGCTATTTTATTGCCCCCAGAAACCTCCTTTTACTCTATGTTCCAGACGTTCTAGACGACCAATTCTCATAGCTTTTAGCCGTACCCTTATTCTACTCCTCCTATGTTCCTCTGGCGATGTAGAGGTGAATCCAGGCCCTGCAGTGCCTAGCTCCACTCCTATTCCCCAGGCGCTCTCTTTTGACGACTTCTGTAACCGTAATAGCCTTGGTTTCATGCATGTTAACATTAGAAGCCTCCTCCCTAAGTTTGTTCTATTCACTGCTTTAGCACACTCTGCCAACCCGGATGTTCTAGCTGTGTCTGAATCCTGGCTTAGGAAGACCACCAAAAACTCAGACATTTTAATTCCAAACTACAACATTTTCAGACAAGATAGAACTGCCAAAGGGGGCGGTGTTGCAATCTACTGCAAAGATAGCCTGCAGAGTTCTGTCCTACTATCCAGGTCTGTACCCAAACAATTTGAACTTCTACTTTTAAAAATCCACCTCTCTAAAAACAAGTCTCTCACTGTTGCCGCCTGCTATAGACCACCCTCTGCCCCCAGCTGTGCTCTGGACACCATATGTGAACTGATTGCCCCCCATCTATCTTCAGAGTTCGTGCTGCTAGGCGACCTAAACTGGAACATGCTTAACACCCCAGCCATCCTACAATCTAAACTTGATGCCCTCAATCTCACACAAATTATCAATGAACCTACCAGGTACCTCCCCAAAACCTTAAACACGGGCACCCTCATAGATATCATCCTAACCAACTTCCCCTCTAAATACACCTCTGCTGTCTTCAACCAAGATCTCAGCGATCACTGCCTCATTGCCTGCATCCGTAATGGGTCAGCGGTCAAACGACCGCCACTCATCACTGTAAAACGCTCCCTGAAACACTTCTGCGAGCAGGCCTTTCTAATCGACCTGGCCGGGGTATCCTGGAAGGATATTGATCTCATCCCGTCAGTAGAGGATGCCTGGATATTTTTTAAAAATGCCTTCCAAACCATCCTAAATAAACATGCCCCATTCAAGAAATTTTGAACCAGGAACAGATATAGCCCTTGGTTCTCCCCAGACCTGACTGCCCTTAACCAACACAAAAACATCCTATGGCGTTCTGCATTAGCATCGAACAGCCCCCGTGATATGCAGCTGTTCAGGGAAGCTAGAAATCATTATACACAGGCAGTTAGAAAAGCCAAGGCTAGCTTTTTCAAGCAGAAATTTGCTTCCTGCAACACTAACTCAAAAAAGTTCTGGGACACTGTAAAGTCCATGGAGAATAAGAACACCTCCTCCCAGCTGCCCACTGCACTGAAGATAGGAAACACTGTCACCACTGATAAATCCACCATAATTGAGAATTTCAATAAGCATTTTTCTACGGCTGGCCATGCTTTCCACCTGGCTACTCCTACCCCGGACAACAGCACTGCACCCCCAACAGCAACTCGCCCAAGCCTTCCCCATTTCTCCTTCTCCCAAATCCATTCAGCTGATGTTCTGAAAGAGCTGCAAAATCTGGACCCCTACAAATCAGCCGGGCTAGACAATCTGGACCCTTTCTTTCTAAAATTATCTGCCGAAATTGTTGCCACCCCTATTACTAGCCTGTTCAACCTCTCTTTCGTGTCGTCTGAGATTCCCAAAGATTGGAAAGCAGCTGCGGTCATCCCCCTCTTCAAAGGGGGGGACACTCTTGACCCAAACTGCTACAGACCTATATCTATCCTACCGTGCCTTTCTAAGGTCTTCGAAAGCCAAGTCAACAAACAGATTACCGACCATTTCGAATCTCACCATACCTTCTCTGCTATGCAATCTGGTTTCAGAGCTGGTCATGGGTGCACCTCAGCCACGCTCAAGGTCCTAAACGATATCTTAACCGCCATCGATAAGAAACATTACTGTGCAGCCGTATTCATTGATCTGGCCAAGGCTTTCGACTCTGTCAATCACCATATCCTCATCGGCAGACTCGACAGCCTTGGTTTCTCAAATGATTGCCTCGCCTGGTTCACCAACTACTTCTCTGATAGAGTTCAGTGTGTCAAATCGGAGGGTCTGCTGTCCGGACCTCTGGCAGTCTCTATGGGGGTGCCACAGGGTTCAATTCTTGGACCGACTCTCTTCTCTGTATACATCAATGAGGTCGCTCTTGCTGCTGGTGAGTCCCTGATCCACCTCTACGCAGACGACACCATTCTGTATACTTCCGGCCCTTCTCTGGACACTGTGTTAACAACCCTCCAGGCAAGCTTCAATGCCATACAACTCTCCTTCCGTGGCCTCCAATTGCTCTTGAATGCAAGTAAAACTAAATGCATGCTCTTCAACCGATCGCTGCCTGCACCTACCCGCCTGTCCAACATCACTACTCTGGACGGCTCTGACTTAGAATACGTGGACAACTACAAATACTTAGGTGTCTGGTTAGATTGTAAACTCTCCTTCCAGACCCATATCAAACATCTCCAATCCAAAGTTAAATCTAGAATTGGCTTCCTATTTCGCAACAAAGCATCCTTCACTCATGCTGCCAAACATACCCTTGTAAAACTGACCATCCTACCAATCCTCGACTTTGGCGATGTCATTTACAAAATAGCCTCCAATACCCTACTCAACAAATTGGATGCAGTCTATCACAGTGCAATCCGTTTTATCACCAAAGCCCCATATACTACCCACCATTGCGACCTGTATGCTCTCGTTGGCTGGCCCTCGCTTCATACTCGTCGCCAAACCCACTGGCTCCATGTCATCTACAAGACACTGCTAGGTAAAGTCCCCCCTTATCTCAGCTCGCTGGTCACCATAGCATCTCCCACCTGTAGCACACGCTCCAGCAGGTATATCTCTCTAGTCACCCCCAAAACCAATTCTTTCTTTGGCCGCCTCTCCTTCCAGTTCTCTGCTGCCAATGACTGGAACGAACTACAAAAATCTCTGAAACTGGAAACACTTATCTCCCTCACTAGCTTTAAGCACCAACTGTCAGAGCAGCTCACAGATTACTGCACCTGTACATAGCCCACCTATAATTTAGCCCAAACAACTACCTCTTTCCCAACTGTATTTAATTTTAATTTATTTATTTATTTTGCTCCTTTGCACCCCATTATTTTTTTATTTCTACTTTGCACATTCTTCCATTGCAAAACTACCATTCCAGTATTTTACTTGCTATATTGTATTTACTTTGCCATCTTGGCCTTTTTTGCCTTTACCTCCCTTCTCACCTCATTTGCTCACATTGTATATAGACTTGTTTATACTGCATTATTGACTGTATGTTTGTTTTTACTCCATGTGTAACTCTGTGTCGTTTTATCTGTCGAACTGCTTTGCTTTATCTTGGCCAGGTCGCAATTGTAAATGAGAACTTGTTCTCAACTTGCCTACCTGGTTAAATAAAGGTAAAATAAAATAAAATAAATAAATAAATAAATATTGTGATCACTACATCGGATGGATCTGGATACTGCTTTCAAGCTCATTTCTGCAGCATTAGTAAAGATGTGATCAATACATGATGATTTCATTCCTGTGCTGTTTGTAAACTACCCTGGTAGGTTAACTGACAACCTGAACCAGGTTGCAGGTACGTACTGGTTACAGTTTGAAGCATTTTCTTGAGTAGGCAGCTTGATGAAAGCCAGTAAATATTTAAATCACCCAGAAAATATACTTCTCTGTTGATATCACATACATTATCAAGCATTTCACACATATTATCCAGATACTGACTGTTAGCACGGTGGTCTAGGCACCTGATTACTGTATACAATAGCTTTAGGATCAGAGGCATTCAGGGGAATTAGAGGGAGATAAATTAGGCTACTGGTACAATGTAAATGCCCCTGGTACAATGTACATTTGCTAAAGCATTATAATGACTCAGTGAAACAACGGTAGGGATTAGCTGAGCTGGGCTTGGGTCATTGATAAGTCATTGTCTCAACGCCGCCTTATAATGCTGTGAAAGGATCCAGGAACCCAAATGATTTGGGTGGATCCCATCCTCCTTATAGAACATGTTTTGTTTCCAAAAGATATCAAAATTGCCAACAAAAGTTACACCTATTGAGCTGCAATAATCCTGTAGCCAGTTGTGAAGAGAAAGAGTCCTGCTAAATGTTTCAATGCCTCAATTCAGAGATGGCACAGGGCCAGATATGATGGGTCATTTATTAGCGTTTAGCAGAGCATCAATCAGCTCTTTAAAGACCAGTTTCAACTTTTCAAAGCTGCCCTTCATAATGTAATTAAAACCCATATGGACTAGGATAGAATCAATGTCAATGTCCTGATGTAGTACATTCAGAAGCAGCTTAGTAATGTCATTAAAACCCACATGGACTAGGATAGAAGAGTGGCTCAGAGTCTGGGAGGAGGAAGAGGAGCCAGGCTTAGAGGAAAAAGAAGGGGGCCAGACTGAGAGGAAAAAGGGGGGCCAGGCTGAGAGGGGAAGAGGGGCCAGGCTGAGAGGTTGGGATGAGGAAGAGGGACACAGCTTATTGGAGGAAGAGGGACAAGGCTGAGAGGAGGATGAAGGGCAGAGAGGCAAGTAGGAAGAAGAGGGGCTGGGAGGCTAGGAGGAGGAGGATGAGGGGCCACGCTGAGAGGCTGGGAGGAGGAAGAGAGGCATAAGAGGTAAAGAGAGGCATAAGAGGTACAGAGAGGCTGGGAGGAGGAAGTGGGTCTGAGAGAATAGAAGCAGGAAGATGGGCCAGGCTGAGAGGAGAAAGGGTGGCAAGGCTAAGAGGAGGAAAAGAGACCAGCCTAAGAGTCTGGGAGGAGGAAGAGGGGCAGAGAGCCTGGGAAGAGGAGGAAGGAAGGCTGAGAGACTAGGAGGAAGAGCGACCAGGCTGAAAAGCTGGGAGGAGTCAGAGGAGCTGAGAGGAGGAAGAGGGGCTAAGCGGTTGGGGTGAGGAAGAGGAGCTGAAAGGCTGGGAGGAGGCTCTCTTCCAGGTACGATGACAGCGCCAGACAAACATCTGTGCCGAAGGTATGCCGAACTCTTCCTCTTGCTCAGAGAAGAGCAGGGGGCTGATAACCCAGGGAACACTCAAAGGGCAAGAGACCCGTGGCAGAGCAAGGAAGGTGTTGCTGGTGTATTCGACACACACTAGTTGCTGGCTCCCGGTGGTGGGGTTGGAGGGGACCAGGCAGCGAAGAGTTGTCTCCGGGACTTTGTCGGCTCGCTCCGGAAGACATGCTGCACCATAAGCTCTTTGGCAGAGAGGTTGGGGAGAGGAATGAAGTGGGTGGCTTTGGAAAACTGGGCCATTACTGTCAGGATGGTGGTGTTGTCATCAGACGGGGGGAGACCCGTGACAAAGTCTAGGATATGTGAGACCGGGGATGGTGAGGGACAGGCAGAGGTTGAAGGAGACCAGCCGGAGCATGCAGAGGAGTCTTGTTCGTCACACAGATTGTGCATGTGGAGACGAATGCGGAGACATCAGGAACTATGGTAGAAAGCATTGTCGCACAAAGGCCAGGGTGCGACGGGAGCCCAGGTGGCAGGCATGCCTGGAGGAGTGGGCCCACCAGGACCGAGGAGCGGACTGCATCAGGAACAAACATCCGGTTATCTGGGGCCCCCCCCTGGGTTCGGCTGGAACGCTGCACCTCAGGAGCACCTCTGCTTTCCTATTCCCCAGCTGAGTGCCGTCGCCAGGCACGAGGACGGATGGCCTCTGGTTCCGGGGTTGTAGACGTGGGTAGAGCTTTAAAATACAAGTAAAACCAAATGCATGCTCTTCAACCGATCACTGCCTGCACCTGCCCGCCCGTCCAGCATCACTACTCTGGACGGTTCTGACTTAGAATATGTGGACAACTACAAATACCTAGGAGTCTGGTTAGACTGTAAACTCTCCTTCCAGACTCACATCAAACATCTCCAATCCAAAGTTAAATTTAGAATTGGCTTCCAAACATACCCTCGTAAAACTGACCATCCTACCGGTCCTCGACTTCGGCGATGTCATTTACAAAATAGCCTCCAATACCCTACTCAATAAATTGGATGCAGTCTATCACAGTGCCATCCGTTTTGTCACCAAAGCCCCATATACTACCCACCACTGCGACCTATACGCTCTCGTTGACTGGCCCTCGCTTCATACTCGTCGCCAAACCCACTGGCTCCAGGTCATCTACAAGTCTCTGCTCGGTAAAGTCCCCCCTTATCTCAGCTCGCTGGTCACCGTACCAGCACCCACCTGTAGCATGCGCTCCAGCATGTATATCTCTCTGGTCACCCCCAAAGCCAATTCTTCCTTTGGCCGCCTCTCCTTCCTGTTCTCTGCTGCCAATGACTGGAACGAACTGCAAAAATCTCTGAAACTGGAAACACATCTTCCTCACTAGATTTAAGCATCAGCTGTCAGAGCAGCTCACAGATTACTGCACCTGTACATAGCCCATCTATAATTTAGCACAAACAACCTCTTTCCCTACTGTATTTATTTATTTATTTTGCTCCTTGCACCCCATTATTTCTCTCTACTTTGCACATTCTTCCACTGCAAATCTACCATTCCAGTGTTGTACTTGCTATATTGTATTTACTTCGCCACCATGGCCTTTTTTTTCTTTACCTCCCTTATCTCACCTCATTTGCTCACATCGTATATAGACTTGTTTCTACTGTATTATTGACTGTATGTTTGTTTTCCTCCATGTGTAACTCTGTGTTGTTGTATGTGTCGAACTGCTTTGCTTTCTCTTAGCCAGGTTGCAGTTGTAAATGAGAACTTGTTCTCAACTTGCCTACCTGGTTAAATAAAGGTGAAATAAAAATATAAATAAATAGCGGCGAGACAGCGTATCCGGTTTGGCATTCTTGGATCCCGGTCAGTATGAGAGGGAGAAGTTGAACCGGGTGAAAAGCAGGGCCCACCTAGCCTGGAATTGAGACGCTTGGCGGGTTCTGAGATATTCCAGGTTCTTGTGATCGGTCCACACAATGAATGGATGTTCCGCCCCCTCCAGCCAGTGCCTCCACTCCTCCAAGGAGGGATGTAACTTGGGTGGAGGGATGTAACTAAAGTGGGACAGTCCCCACTTCGACATCCAAAGCATCGGCCTCCACCGCAAAGTGGCGGGACGGGTCAGGATGAACCAAGATGGGAGCTGTGGTGAAACGGTGTTTGAGATCCCAGAACACCCGGTCAGCAGCTGGGGACTACGTGAACGGAACCTTGGGAGAGTTGAGTGCAGACAGTGAGAAGCCAGGGCGCTGTAACCTCGGATAAAGCAACAATAAAAGTTGGTCAATCCCAGTAAACGTTGCAGTTGCACCCTGGACGTAGGCTGGGACCAATCCACCACTGCTCTCACCTTCCTGGGATCCATCTGTATACTCCCTGCAGCAATGATGTAACCCAGGAAGGGAATGGTGTGATGGAATTCTCAATTCACAACAACAAAAAATTATCCAGGAGGAGCAGGAGAAAACGAGGATGTTGTCGAGGTAGACAAAGACGAACCGATTCAACATGTCGCGGAGAACATCATTAACCAGAGCCTGGAACACAGCTGGGGCGTTGGTAAAGCGAAATAGTAAGACTAGATACTTGTAATGACCGCTAGCATGTTGAAGGCAGTCTTCCCCTTGTCCCTTTCCTGTATCCACCCTAAGGGGTAAGCATTCCATAGGTCCAGCTTGGAGAACACGGTGGCCCCCTGGAGCGGCTCGAAGGTCGAGGAGATAACTGGTAGCAGGCTGGGCTGACTTCAGGCATTGAGCGTGGCAGATGGGCTCCAGCCCATGATGGCACCGGCAGACCAGTCAATAAGGGGATTGTGTCACTGGAGCCAAGAGAACCCAATACCTGTGAACCTGGGGTGAGAATTGGATCGTCTCCCTGACACAAGTTTTATTTAACCAATCATCTTTCCCTCGATCCCGTCTAGTCTCCCAGTCCCTGCCACTGAAAAACATCCCCACAGCATGATGCTGCCACCACCATGCTTCCCCGTTGGGATGGTGCCAGGTCTCCTCCGGATGTGACGCTTAGTATTCAGGTTAAAGAGATCAATCTTGGTTTCATCAGATCAGAGAATCTTGTCTCTCATGGTCTGAGAGTCCTTTAGGAGCCTTTTGTAAAACTCCAAGCGGGCTGTCATGTGCCTTTTACTGAGGAGTGGCTTCCGTCTGGCCACTTTACCATAAAGACCTGATTGGTGGAGAGATGGTTATCCTTCTGGAAGGTTCTCCCATCTCCACAGAGGAACTCTGGAGCTCTGTCAGAGTGACCATTGGGTTCTTGGTCACCTCCCTGACCAAGGCCCTTCTCCTCCGATTGCTCAGTTGGCCGGGCGGCCAGCTCTAGGAAGAGTCTTGGTGGTTCCAAACTTCTTCCATTTAAGATTTATTTTTATTTTTTACTTAACCTTTATTTAACCAGGTTGAGAACAAGTTCTCATTTACCACTGCGACCTGGCCAAGACAAAGCAAAGCAGTGTGACAAAGACAACAACACAGAGTTACACATTGAATCAACAAACGTAGTCAATAACACAATAGAAAAATCTATCTACAGTGTGTGCAAATGTAGAAGAGTAGGGAAAAAACAGGAAACAGACAGGCTCAGGGTCAGGGCAGGCAAAATGGGCAAAAACAGGAAACAGACAGGCTCAGGGTCAGGGCAGGAAACAGACAGGCTCAGGGTCAGGGCAGGAAAACAGACAGGCTCAGGGTCAGGGCAGGAAACAGACAGGCTCAGGGTCAGGGCAGGAAAACAGACAGGCTCAGAGTCAGGGCAGGAAACAGACAGGGTCAGGGCAGGAAACCTGAAAGGGTCAGGGTCAGGGCACGAAACAGACAGGGTCAGGGTCAGGGCAGGAAACAGACAGGCTTAGAGTCAGGGCAGGAAACAGACAGGCTCAGAGTCAGGGCAGGAAACAGACAGGCTCAGGGTCAGGGCAGGAAACAGACAGGCTCAGAGTCAGGGCAGGAAACAGACAGGCTCAGAGTCAGGGCAGGAAACAGACAGGCTCAGAGTCAGGGCAGGAAACAGACAGGCTCAGAGTCAGGGCAGGAAACAGACAGGCTCAGAGTCAGGGCAGGAAACAGACAGGCTCAGAGTCAGGGCAGGAAACACACAGGCTCAGAGTCAGGGCAGGAAACACACAGGCTCAGAGTCAGGGCAGGAAACAGACAGGCTCAGGGTCAGGGCAGGAAAACAGACAGGGTCAGGGCAGGAAACCTGAAAGGGTCAGGGTCAGGGCACGAAACAGACAGGGTCAGGGTCAGGGCAGGAAACAGACAGGCTCAGGGTCAGGGCAGGAAACAGACAGGCTTAGAGTCAGGGCAGGAAACAGACAGGCTCAGAGTCAGGGCAGGAAACAGACAGGCTCAGGGTCAGGGCAGGAAACAGACAGGCTCAGAGTCAGGGCAGGAAACAGACAGGCTCAGAGTCAGGGCAGGAAACAGACGGTCAGAGTCAGGGCAGGAAACAGACAGGGTCAGGGCAGGAAACAGACAGGGTCAGGGCAGGAAACAGACAGGCTCAGGGTCAGGGCAGGAAACAGACGGGAGCAAGAGGAAACCCCCTGGCATTAAGGATACCCATTAGCTGCTGGCAAGGGAGTGAATTAGAATTAAACATATAGATTTTCACATGTTTATCTCACATAGGTAGTAATTCATATCGGATTTGGTGTTGCTTGTTCTGTTACAGCTTGAATTTTAAATGGCTTCAATTGAGATGTGTTTTTTCACTGGCCTACACACACTACCCATAATGTCAAACTGGAAGGAAGTCTATTTTTACAAATGATTAAAAAATGAACAGCTGAATAGTCTTGAGTCAATAACACTCTTACTGACAGTTGTGGATGCATTGCATGATGTATTATTGTCTCTACCTTCTTTCCCTTTGTGCTGTTGTCTGTGCCCAATCATATTTGTACCAGGTTTTGTGATGCTACCATGTTGTGCTGCTGCCATGTTGTGTTGCTACCATGTTGTTGTCCTAGGTTTCTCTTTATGTAGTGGTGTCTCTTGTTGTCCTAGGTTTCTCTTTATGTAGTGGTGTCTCTTATTGTCCTAGGTTTCTCTCTATGTAGTGGTGTCTCTTGTTGTCCTAGGTTTCTCTTTATGTAGTGGTGTCTCTTGTTGTCCTAGGTTTCTCTCTATGTAGTGGTGTCTCTTATTGTCCTAGGTTTCTCTCTATGTAGTGGTGTCTCTTGTTGTCCTAGGTGTCTCTTTATGTAGTGGTGTCTCTTGTTGTCCTAGGTTTCTCTTTATGTAGTGGTGTCTCTTGTTGTCCTAGGTGTCTCTTTATGTAGTGGTGTCTCTTGTTGTCCTAGGTTTCTCTTTATGTAGTGGTGTCTCTCTATGTAGTGGTGTCTCTTGTTGTCCTAGGTTTCTCTTTATGTAGTGGTGTCTCTTGTTGTCCTAGGTGTCTCTTTATGTAGTGGTGTCTCTTGTTGTCCTAGGTTTCTCTTTATGTAGTGGTGTCTCTTGTTGTCCTAGGTTTCTCTCTATGTAGTGGTGTCTCTTTATGTAGTGGTGTCTCTTTATGTAGTGGTGTCTCTTATTGTCCTAGGTTTCTCTTTATGTAGTGGTGTCTCTTGTTGTCCTAGGTTTCTCTTTATGTAGTGGTGTCTCTTGTTGTCCTAGGTTTCTCTCTATGTAGTGGTGTCTCTTTATGTAGTGGTGTCTCTTTATGTAGTGGTGTCTCTTGTTGTCCTAGGTTTCTCTTTATGTAGTGGTGTCTCTTGTTGTCCTAGGTCTCTCTTTATGTAGTGGTGTCTCTTTATGTAGTGGTGTCTCTTGTTGTCCTAGGTTTCTCTTTATGTAGTGGTGTCTCTTTATGTTGTGGTGTCTCTTGTTGTCCTAGGTGTCTCTTTATGTAGTGGTGTCTCTTTATGTAGTGGTGTCTCTTTATGTAGTGGTGTCTCTTGTTGTCCTAGGTTTCTCTTTATGTAGTGGTGTCTCTTGTTGTCCTAGGTTTCTCTTTATGTAGTGGTGTCTCTTGTTGTCCTAGGTCTCTCTTTATGTAGTGGTGTCTCTTGTTGTCCTAGGTTTCTCTTTATGTAGTGGTGTCTCTTGTTGTCCTAGGTCTCTCTTTATGTAGTGGTGTCTCTTTATGTAGTGGTGTCTCTTTATGTAGTGGTGTCTCTTATTGTCCTAGGTTTCTCTTTATGTAGTGGTGTCTCTTGTTGTCCTAGGTTTCTCTCTATGTAGTGGTGTCTCTTGTTGTCCTAGGTTTCTCTCTATGTAGTGGTGTCTCTTGTTGTCCTAGGTTTCTCTTTATGTAGTGGTGTCTCTTGTTGTCCTAGGTTTCTCTCTATGTAGTGGTGTCTCTTGTTGTCCTAGGTTTCTCTCTATGTAGTGGTGTCTCTTGTTGTCCTAGGTTTCTCTTTATGTAGTGGTGTCTCTTGTTGTCCTAGGTTTCTCTCTATGTAGTGGTGTCTCTTGTTGTCCTAGGTTTCTCTCTATGTAGTGGTGTCTCTTATTGTCCTAGGTTTCTCTTTATGTAGTGGTGTCTCTTGTTGTCCTAGGTTTCTCTTTATGTTGTGGTGTCTCTTGTTGTCCTAGGTTTCTCTTTATGTTGTGGTGTCTCTTGTTGTCCTAGGTCTCTCTTTATGTAGTGGTGTCTCTATGTAGTGGTGTCTCTTTATGTAGTGGTGTCTCTTTATGTAGTGGTGTCTCTTGTTGTCCTAGGTTTCTCTCTATGTAGTGGTGTCTCTTATTGTCCTAGGTTTCTCTTTATGTAGTGGTGTCTCTTATTGTCCTAGGTTTCTCTTTATGTAGTGGTGTCTCTATGTAGTGGTGTCTCTTTATGTAGTGGTGTCTCTATGTAGTGGTGTCTCTTTATGTAGTGGTGTCTCTTTATGTAGTGGTGTCTCTTTATGTAGTGGTGTCTCTTGTTGTCCTAGGTTTCTCTTTATGTAGTGGTGTCTCTATGTAGTGGTGTCTCTTTATGTAGTGGTGTCTCTTTATGTAGTGGTGTCTCTTTATGTAGTGGTGTCTCTTTATGTAGTGGTGTCTCTTGTTGTCCTAGGTTTCTCTTTATGTAGTGGTGTCTCTATGTAGTGGTGTCTCTATGTAGTGGTGTCTCTATGTAGTGGTGTCTCTATGTAGTGGTGTCTCTTTATGTAGTGGTGTCTCTTTATGTAGTGGTGTCTCTTTATGTAGTGGTGTCTCTTGTTGTCCTAGGTTTCTCTTTATGTAGTGGTGTCTCTATGTAGTGGTGTCTCTATGTAGTGGTGTCTCTTTATGTAGTGGTGTCTCTATGTAGTGGTGTCTCTATGTAGTGGTGTCTCTTTATGTAGTGGTGTCTCTATGTAGTGGTGTCTCTATGTAGTGGTGTCTATGTAGTGGTGTCTCTTTATGTAGTGGTGTCTCTATGTAGTGGTGTCTCTATGTAGTGGTGTCTCTATGTAGTGGTGTCTCTTTATGTAGTGGTGTCTCTATGTAGTGGTGTCTCTATGTAGTGGTGTCTCTATGTAGTGGTGTCTCTTTATGTAGTGGTGTCTCTTTATGTAGTGGTGTCTCTTTATGTAGTGGTGTCTCTATGTAGTGGTGTCTCTATGTAGTGGTGTCTCTATGTAGTGGTGTCTCTTTATGTAGTGGTGTCTCTATGTAGTGGTGTCTTTATGTAGTGGTGTCTCTATGTAGTGGTGTCTCTATGTAGTGGTGTCTCTATGTAGTGGTGTCTCTTTATGTAGTGGTGTCTCTATGTAGTGGTGTCTCTATGTAGTGGTGTCTCTATGTAGTGGTGTCTCTATGTAGTGGTGTCTCTTTATGTAGTGGTGTCTCTATGTAGTGGTGTCTCTATGTAGTGGTGTCTCTATGTAGTGGTGTCTCTTTATGTAGTGGTGTCTCTTTATGTAGTGGTGTCTCTATGTAGTGGTGTCTCTTGTTGTCCTAGGTTTCTCTTTATGTAGTGGTGTCTCTCTTGTCGTGATGTGCGTTTTGTCCTATATTATCATTTTAAATATATATATTTTTAATCCCAGCCCCCATCTCAGCAGGAGGCCTTTTGGTAGACTGTCATTGTAAAAAAGAATTTGTTCTTAACTGACTTGTCTAGCTAAATAAAGGTTCAATAAAAAATACATACAAATAAGCATTCAACCCCTTTGTTATGTTAAGCCTAAATAAGTTCAGGAGTAAAAAAGGGCTTAACAAGTCACAGGTTGCATAGACTCACTGTGCAATAATGACTCCATCTCTGTACCCCACACATACAATTGTCTTTAAAATCCCTCAGTCGAGCAGTGAATTTCACAAAGACCACGGAGGTTTTCCAGTGCCTCGCAAAGAAGGGCACCTATTGGTAGACGGGTAAAAATAAATGATAAAAGCAGACACCCCTTTCAGCATACTGAAGTTATTATTACACTTTGGATGAGTTATCAATACACCCAGTCACTACAAAGGTACAGGCATCCTTCCTAACTCCTTGCCGTAGAGGAAGGAAAACACTCAGGGATTTCACCATGAGGCCAATGGTGATTTTAAAAAGGCTGTGATTGGAGGAAACTGGGGATGGATCAACAACATTGTAGTTACTCCACAATACTAACCAATGACAGAGTGAAAAGAAAGACTCTTTACAGAATATAAATATTCCAAAACATCCTGTTTGCATCAAGGCACTAAAGTAAATCTGTAAAGAAATGATAGTGCCCTAAATACAAAGCGTTATGTTAGGGTGAAATCCAACCCAACACATCACTAATTACCGCTCTTCGTATTTTCAAGCATGGTGGTGTCTACATTATGTTATGGTTATGCTTGTCATCAGCTAGGGACTTTTTGGGGGGATAAAAAGAAACAGAATAGCGCTAAGCACAGACAAAATCTTAGAGCAGGATCAGTCTGCTTTCCAAAAGACACTTGGAGTCAAAATCACCTTTCAGCATGACAAAAACCTAAAACACAAGGCCACAAATTCACTGGAGTTGCTTACCAAGATTGTATTAAATGTTCCTGAGTGACCTAGTTACAGTTTTAAATTAAATCACTTTCAAAATCTATTTTACAACGGCTGTTTAGAAACAAACATCCAACTTGCCAGAGCTTGAATAAGTCAAAAAATAATCCTATTCAAATATTGTACAATCCAGGTGTGCAAGAAACTTACCCAGAAGGACTCACAGCTGTAATCGCTGCCAAAGGTGATTTAACATGTATTGACTCAGAGGTGTGAGTATTTACCTAAGTTAGATATTTCTCTATTTCCTTTTTTATATATTTACAAACATTTCTAAAAACGTGTTTTCACTTTGTCGTTATGGGGTATTGTGTGTAGATGCAGGTTTTTTTCAAATACATTTTGAATTCAGGCTGTAACACAAAAGAAATCAAGGGGTGTGGATACTTTCTGAAGGAACTGTAGACAGACAGACAGGGAGGGAGGGAATCCTTCATACTTCATACAACCCCTCGGTTTGTGCCATGGCTGAGATCTTTGTGGGCTATACTCAGCCTTGTCTCAGGATGGTAAGTTGGTGGTTGAAGATATCCCTCTAGTGGTGTGGGGGCTGTGCTTTGGCAAAGTGGGTGGGGTTATGTCCTTCCTTTTTGGCCCTGTCCGGGGGTGTCCTCAGATGGGGCCACAGTGTCTCCTGACCCCTCCTGTCTCAGCCTCCAGTATTTATGCTGCAGTAGTTTATGTGTTGGGGGGCTAGGGTCAGTTTGTTATATCTGGAGTACTTCTCCTGTCCTATTCGGTGTCCTGTGTGAATTTAAGTGTGCTTTCTCTAATTCTCTCTTTGTCTCTTTCCTTCTCTCTCGGAGGACCTGAGCCCTAGGACCATGCCCCAGGACTACCTGACATGATGACTCCTCCTCCCCAGTCCACCTGGCCGTGCTGCTGCTCCAGTTTCAACTCTTCTGCCTTATTATTATTCAACCATGCTGGTCATTTATGAACATTTGAACATCTTGGCCATGTTCTGTTATAATCTCCACCCGGCACAGCCAGAAGAGGACTGGCCACCCCACATAGCCTGGTTCCTCTCTAGGTTTCTTCCTAGGTTTTGGCCTTTCTAGGGAGTTTTTCCTAGCCACCGTGCTTCTACACCTGCATTGCTTGCTGTTTGGGGTTTTAGGCTGGGTTTCTGTACAGCACTTTGAGATATCAGCTGATGTACGAAGGGCTATATAAATACATTTGATTTGATTTGATTTGAAGCAGCCATGGCCACACTGCAGTAGACGGACAGACAGACAGACAGACAGCCGGGGCAGCCGGGGCCATACTGCACTAGACAAACAGACAGACAGAGACAGGGAGGGAGGGAGGAATCCTTCATACTGAAGCAGCCGGGGCCACACTGCAGTAGACAGACAGACAGAGACATGGAGGGAGGGAGGAATCCTTCATACTGAAGTAGCCGGGGCCACACTGCAGTAGACAGACAGGGAGGGAGGGAGGGAATCCTTCATACTGAAGCAGCCGGGGCCACACTGCAGTAGACAGACAGACAGGGAGGGAGGAATCCTTCATACTGAAGCAGCCGGGGGAATATTCTCTTTTTTTAAATTTCTACTCCTTTCATCTACGTCTACATGTGGTACCAATTCAAACGACTGTCTTTTGTGCCCCCTCTCTCTCTCTCTCTCTCCCATTTCAAAGACTCTTGCTCTATTTCTCTCCCTGTCTCTCCACCCCTCCCTCATTCCCTCTCCCACTCTCTCACTCTACCTGAAGTGGAAAATCTGAAGTAATTGGTTTGTGAATTAAAGAAGCAAGCAGGGATGAAAACAGCCTATAATTTGTTTTTCTCTTACACAGCAGAGAGACAGGGGAAAACTAGTAATACTTAAGGCAGCAAAAAGCATAGAGCTTCTCAATACTAGTACATGTAGCTAACTGTAGCATATATCCTCTCAATACTAGTACATGTAGCATATAGTACTAGGACATGTAGCTAACTGTAGCATATAGCCTCTCAATACTAGTACATGTAGCATATAGTCTCTCAATACCAGTAAATGTAGCTAACTGTAGCATATAGCCTCTCAATACTAGTACATGTAGCATATAGTCTCTCAATACCAGTAAATGTAGCTAACTGTAGCATATAGCCTCTCAATACAAGTACATGTAGCTAACTGTAGCATATAACTTCTCAATACTAGTACATGTAGCTAACTGTAGCATAAAGCCTATCAATACTAGTAAATGTAGCTAACTGTAGCATATAGCCTCTCAATACAAGTACATGTAGCTAACTGTAGCATATAACTTCTCAATACTAGTACATGTAGCTAACTGTAGCATATGGCCTCTCAATACTAGTAAATGTAGCTAACTGTAGCATATAGCCTCTCAATACTAGTAAATGTAGCTAACTGTAGCATATAGCCTCTCAATACTAGTAAATGTAGCTAACTGTAGCTTATAGCTTCTCAATACTAGTACATGTAGCATATAGCCTCTCAATACTAGTACATGTCGCATATAGCCTTTCAATACTAGTAAATGTAGCATATAGCCTCTCAATACTAGTAAATTTAGCATATAGCCTCTCAATACCAGTAAATGTAGCTAACTGTAGCATATAACTTCTCAATACTAGTACATGTAGCATATAGCCTCTCAATACTAGGACATGTAGCTAACTGTAGCATATAGCCTCTCAATACTAGTACATGTAGCATATAGCCTCTCAATACTAGGACATATAGCTAACTGTAGCATATAGCCTCTAAATACTAGTACATGTAGCTAACTGTAGCATAAAGCCTCTCAATACTAGTACATGTAGCTAACTGTAGCATATAGCCTCTCAGTACTAGTACATGTAGCATATAGCCTCTCAATACTAGTAAATGTAGCATATAGCCTCTCAATACTAGGACATGTAGCTAACTGTAGCATATAACTTCTCAATACTAGTACATGTAGCATATAGCCTCTCAATACTAGGACATGTAGCATATAGCCTCTCAATACTAGTACATGTCGCATATAGCCTTTCAATACTAGTAAATGTAGCATATAGCCTCTCAATACTAGTAAATTTAGCATATAGCCTCTCAATACCAGTAAATGTAGCTAACTGTAGCATATAACTTCTCAATAATAGTACATGTAGCATATAGCCTCTCAATACTAGGACATGTAGCTAACTGTAGCATATAGCCTCTCAATACTAGTACATGTAGCATATAGCCTCTCAATACTAGGATATGTAGCTAACTGTAGCATATAGCCTCTAAATACTAGTACATGTAGCTAACTGTAGCATAAAGCCTCTCAATACTAGTACATGTAGCTAACTGTAGCATATAGCCTCTCAATACTAGTACATGTAGCATATAGCCTCTCAATACTAGGACATGTAGCTAACTGTAGCATATAACTTCTCAATACTAGTACATGTAGCATATAGCCTCTCAATACTAGTACATGTAGCATATAGCCTCTCAATACTAGGACATGTAGCTAACTGTAGCATATAGCCTCTCAATACTAGTACATGTAGCATATAGCCTCTCAATACTAGTAAATGTAGCTAACTGTAGCATATAGCCTCTCAATACTAGTAAATGTAGCTAACTGTAGCTTATAGCTTCTCAATACTAGTACATGTAGCATATAGCCTCTCAATACTAGTACATGTCGCATATAGCCTTTCAATACTAGTAAATGTAGCATATAGCCTCTCAATACTAGTAAATTTAGCATATAGCCTCTCAATACCAGTAAATGTAGCTAACTGTAGCATATAACTTCTCAATACTAGTACATGTAGCATATAGCCTCTCAATACTAGGACATGTAGCTAACTGTAGCATATAGCCTCTCAATACTAGTACATGTAGCATATAGCCTCTCAATACTAGGACATATAGCTAACTGTAGCATATAGCCTCTAAATACTAGTACATGTAGCTAACTGTAGCATAAAGCCTCTCAATACTAGTACATGTAGCTAACTGTAGCATATAGCCTCTCAGTACTAGTACATGTAGCATATAGCCTCTCAATACTAGTAAATGTAGCATATAGCCTCTCAATACTAGGACATGTAGCTAACTGTAGCATATAACTTCTCAATACTAGTACATGTAGCATATAGCCTCTCAATACTAGGACATGTAGCATATAGCCTCTCAATACTAGGACATGTAGCATATAGCCTCTCAATACTAGGACATGTAGCTAACTGTAGCATAAAGCCTATCAATACTAGTAAATGTAGCTAACTGTAGCATATAGCCTCTCAATACTAGTACATGTAGCTAACTGTAGCATATAGCCTCTCAATACTAGTACATGTCGCATATAGCCTTTCAATACTAGTAAATGTAGCATATAGCCTCTCAATACTAGTAAATTTAGCATATAGCCTCTCAATACCAGTAAATGTAGCTAACTGTAGCATATAACTTCTCAATAATAGTACATGTAGCATATAGCCTCTCAATACTAGGACATGTAGCTAACTGTAGCATATAGCCTCTCAATACTAGTACATGTAGCATATAGCCTCTCAATACTAGGATATGTAGCTAACTGTAGCATATAGCCTCTAAATACTAGTACATGTAGCTAACTGTAGCATAAAGCCTCTCAATACTAGTACATGTAGCTAACTGTAGCATATAGCCTCTCAATACTAGTACATGTAGCATATAGCCTCTCAATACTAGGACATGTAGCTAACTGTAGCATATAACTTCTCAATACTAGTACATGTAGCATATAGCCTCTCAATACTAGTACATGTAGCATATAGCCTCTCAATACTAGGACATGTAGCTAACTGTAGCATATAGCCTCTCAATACTAGTACATGTAGCATATAGCCTCTCAATACTAGGACATGTAGCTAACTGTAGCATATAGCCTCTCAATACTAGTACATGTAGCTAACTGTAGCTTATAGCTTCTCAATACTAGTACATGTAGCATATAGCCTCTCAATACTAGTACATGTCGCATATAGCCTTTCAATACTAGTAAATGTAGCATATAGCCTCTCAATACTAGTAAATTTAGCATATAGCCTCTCAATACCAGTAAATGTAGCTAACTGTAGCATATAACTTCTCAATACTAGTACATGTAGCATATAGCCTCTCAATACTAGGACATGTAGCTAACTGTAGCATATAGCCTCTCAGTACTAGTACATGTAGCATATAGCCTCTCAATACTAGTAAATGTAGCATATAGCCTCTCAATACTAGGACATGTAGCTAACTGTAGCATATAACTTCTCAATACTAGTACATGTAGCATATAGCCTCTCAATACTAGGACATGTAGCATATAGCCTCTCAATACTAGGACATGTAGCATATAGCCTCTCAATACTAGGACATGTAGCTAACTGTAGCATAAAGCCTATCAATACTAGTAAATGTAGCTAACTGTAGCATATAGCCTCTCAATACTAGTACATGTAGCTAACTGTAGCATATAGCCTCTCAATACTAGTACATGTCGCATATAGCCTCTCAATACTAGTACATGTCGCATATAGCCTTTCAATACTAGTAAATGTAGCATATAGCCTCTCAATACTAGTAAATTTAGCATATAGCCTCTCAATACCAGTAAATGTAGCTAACTGTAGCATATAACTTCTCAATACTAGTACATGTAGCATATAGCCTCTCAATACTAGGACATGTAGCTAACTGTAGCATATAGCCTCTCAATACTAGTACATGTAGCATATAGCCTCTCAATACTAGGACATGTAGCTAACTGTAGCATATAGCCTCTCAATACTAGTACATGTAGCTAACTGTAGCTTATAGCTTCTCAATACTAGTACATGTAGCATATAGCCTCTCAATACTAGGACATGTAGCATGTAGCTGGGGAACAGACAGATATAGGGAAGGAAATAACACAGGTGATTGAGTCCAGGTTGAGAGCAATGAATCGCTGATGCAAGTGACGAGGGAAGCAGGTGTGCATAATGATGGTGGCAGGAGTACGTAGTGCAGGGCAGCCTGAGGAAGAGCGGGAGCAGGCGTGACAATATCCTGTGCCCTGGTCAGAAGTACTAGAGTAGGGTGACATTTAAATCACGGTTGGGGTTATTAACTGTGACCAGTTACGTTACCAGCAAAAGCGTTCAGATTACAGATGATTTTGAAAACCAGGTCATTATTTCATGGATTACTTTTAAATTCAGGAAGAATGTTGAGAAATAAAAATACATTATGAAACCTTTCTGTTCTCAAAAGTTGAAGTTTGTTCCACCTGTGTGAGTCTGACCACAAGTCAGAGACAACTAAGATTACACACCACATGTGTTTGATGGATCCTTTTTGTCTTCATATAATGCCTCTTAAAGGGAAAGTGATCCAAAAGTAACAAAGTAACCCGATTATCAAATACATTAATGGGGTGAACCTACTCTAAGCGTATGTATTAGGCAGTCTGAGAGCAGGTTTGAATCGTAATCAACCCATCCAATGTGAATCTGTTGTTGAAGAACAGTAGATCAATAAAGGTACAGTACTCTAGCAGTAGTCAAGCTGCAGATGCTGAAAAGCCTTGTTAGTGCATAGGTTAAATTAGATGAATATTTTCCTGTCTTTTTCAGCTTCAGACAGTCACACAAATTTAAAATACAACGGTATACAGACAATACAGAGAAAATAATCATCCACCCGCGGGCCACCAATTGGGGAACCCTGCTACATCGTCAAGTTACGTGAGACAGTATGACCCGGGAGAGGTAGGTGAGGCCAAATGTAAGATAAGAGCCATTATGTGTGACAGAGAGGTGGGACAGAAAGCCCGAGGGCCAGCATTTATATGGCCTCCAAAGGAAGGTCAGTGGACCAACTGTGACGTGGTGAGGTTGAACCCTGGTGCAGAGAAGAGACCAGACGAGGAATCAGTGGTTAAAGATAAACAGAAATACTTTACTGAGAAACAGTAGCCTCAGGACCACAGTACACTAGAAAAACAACAACACTGAGTCTCCAAAAACTCACTCGGGAAACGAATGCACACGGGAAACAATTCAAGCTTCTGCAAGCTTCTGCAAAACACACCTCTTTTACAGTTTTTTCCAACTGCTTAAACACAAAATCTTTTCATGTCACACGATTTTTGAAACCTCTCACTTAAAGTGCATAACTACACACCAAATATCCAAAACCATAAGCCATTTCTCAGCCTTTGACTCAGTTGTCAATTGCATAAAACACTTTTTTCAAAACACTACACACAATTCTCTACCTAAAACACAAAAATCTAACAGGAAGGGACTTGCTTTCCTTTTCCAAACACAACCAATCAAAATGCTACACTTATTCACCACACACACTCCTCACATGTGCAAACATGTGCAAACACTAATAGCTTAACTGATCACTAACCAATCACTGCTTTACTGTAGTTTTGCCTATAAATAGGTCATAGGTCAGATTACCTGTTTTGAACAATGGATGCCAACAATGGACAGAGAGCAAAAGGAGTAGGAGGGAGAGGAAGATGAAGAAGAGGACGAGGGCAAAGAAGAGAAGGAAGGAGAGCCATCTCTGATGAGATTAGGGCAACACTTGTTGATCATGTGATCAACCACGGTTTGACCATGAGAGAGGCTGGACTGAGAGTCCAGCCCAACTTGAGTCGATTTACAGTGGCGTCCATAATTCTAACCTTCAGAAATGAGAACAGGTATGCAACTATATAATGACTATTTTAGCATTGTACTGTAATGTACTGTAAAATACGTATGACTGCATAGTATTGCATACACATTTGTAACTCTAAGCCATCCATTTACTGCACGGCATTGAATGAATGAGGTTGGTTATCATGCTGTACACAGTTCCTATGCTGAACACATACTGTGTTTGAATTCTGTACAGAGTGGAAAGGCAAAGACATCATGGAGGACGAGGACGCTTGTTTACAGATGTACAGGAGACTGCAATTATAAATATGGTTTTGGCCAACAACAATGCAATTAGGATTCGAGAGAAAAGAGAGCATATCTTGAAGAATGACACCATATTTAACAACATCAATGCTGTAAGCCTGTCGACCATACAACGCATCCTCCAATGGCACCGAGTGACGATGAAACAACTTTACAAGGTGCCATTTGAGAGAAACTCTGACAGAGTCAAGAATATGCGACATGACTTTGTAGAGGTATGTTTGCAACACTACTTCCAGTACTTCAGACCATATTTACTCATCTGTACATCCTTGTCTGTTACAGAGAGTATTGGAGCTGGATGCCCATGTAATTCGCCATGAATTTATTTATGTGGATGAGGTTGGCTTCAACCTCACCAAAACCAGTCGCCGCGGAAGAAATGTAATTGGTAAAGGCCCTCTGTCCTATGTCCCCAGACAGCGTGGGGGTAATATAACTATGTGTGCTGCCATCACTCAAAACGGGGTCCTCCATCACAATGCCACACTGGGTCCGTACAACACCGGCCATATGCTCACTTTTCTGGATGCAATTTACACAATGCTTGTCCCTGATCCAGATCAGGAGCCTGATAGATTTGTGGTTTTATGGGACAATGTTAGATTTCACTGGGCTATTCTGGTCCAAAACCGGTTTGCCACCCATCCACAATTTGTAGTTTTGTACCTACCCCCATATTCACCTTTTCTAAATCCCTTAGAGGAATTCTTCTCAGCCTGGCACTGGAAAGTGTATGATCGCCAACCCTATGCCCGCATGCCGCTTTTCCAGGCAATGGAGGACGCATGTGGGGACATAGAGGTTGCCTCTGTCCAAGGTTGGATACACCATGCTAGGAGATACTTCCCTCGATGTTTGGCAAGAGAAAGCGTATCTTGTGATGTGGACGAAGTATTGTGGTCAGACCCAGGCCGGGGAAGAGATGAAGGGTAGCTTAGCGCTGGTGACTGCCCCCCCTACCAATCCCTGTACTGCCCCCCGGGACCCCACACACACACACACAATTGTGTTCTTTACTGTATTCTAAAAAATATACTTTTGGTTTACATATGTTTATGGTTTTGTTGTATGCTACTGTATACAACAGTAATGTTTGGCCGAAAAAATATTTTCTGTTTCTACATTGCATTGGTGTTTACAGTGTACTTGTTACCCCTCTCAGCAGATGACTTTCACTGTAGAACATTGTATTGAAATGTAGATATAAGCCTATGAAAGACCAAAGAGCTTTAGATTTAGAACAACAGTGTTTACATGATATATCCAAAAATGTACTATTATGAAAGCAGTGTTTGCCATTTGATGCAAATGCTTCATTCTGACATGTGTTCATGGCATTTTGAATGCAGTGTTACATTTTGCATTTTGTGTGTGCAGTTTTGGGAATTGTGTGTAGAGTTTTGAAAAAAAGGAGACAGTTTTGAAAACGTGTGTAAGCAGTTGGAAAAAACTGTAACAGGGACACAACACAATCATGAAATAGTGAGTCCAATAAAAGTCTCTAGGGAGGTCTCTGCTGCTCTCTGGTGCCACGAAGAACTATGACACCAAGATTCAAGGGTCAGATTAGGAAGGAAGAGGTGGTGCTTGCTTGATTGCACCTATGACATCTGGTTGGCAAGCATGTGAATGGTTTGTGTGTGGAGTGAATGGTTTGTGTGTGGAGTGAATGGTTTGTGTGTGGAGTAAATGGTTTGTGTGTGGAGTGAATGGTTTGTGTGTGGAGTAAATGGTTTGTGTGTGGAGTAAATGGTTTGTGTGTGGAGTGAATGGTTTGTGTGTGGAGTGAATGGTTTGTGTGTGGAGTGAATGGTTTGTGTGTGGAGTGAATGGTTTGTGTGTGGAGTGAATGATTTGTGTGTGGAGTGAATGGTTTGTGTGTGGAGTGAATGGTTTGTGTGTGGAGTGAACGGTTTGTGTGTGGAGTGAACGGTTTGTGTGTGGAGTGAACGGTTTGTGTGTGGACTGTATGGTTGATGAAACAGTGAGGCATGTGTTGATGTAATGTAAGTGCTGGTATGTGGAAGAGAGGGAAAGATTGATGTGTAGGGTTATTGAGGTTGGACGAGGATGGTGGAGGGGGGGTGGAATCAGAATAAATAGAAGGGACTTGGAAGCTCTAGCTAGCAATTAACTGGTAAACTCATGAGTTATGGGAACATTCCCAATGGCTGCCTGGTAATGTGATGCAATCATTTCCATGGTATTTTGTTATGTTCTATCAACTGATGCTGGATTGCCATAATGTACAATGTTCATTGAGATGATGCTGGATTGCCATGATAATGTAGAATGTTCATTCAGATGATGCTGGATTGCCATGGTAATGTGAAATGTTCATTAAAATTATGCTAATCGATGCAATGCAACATGTCAGAGATCATCAATGAAGCGCTTTGCGTTCTATGGAAAATAATCAATGAGGTGGAAGGTGTATTCCAAGATGCACACAGAGTTGATTACCCCTTATATACCATGTCTATAGTTTAACACGTTTACCACCAGAAATGGGTTCAATTGAAGGTAGAAATGGGTTCATTTGAAGGTAGAAATGGGTTCAGTTGAAGGTAGAAATGGGTTCATCCACTGAAGTAGCTGGCAAGTTTACCAGATAGTTACAGTAGTTGCCGTGGTAACCAAACAAACAGACTTACTAGTTAAGCTATGTATTGCTGGACATTGAGGCTTAAAACTTCTTGCAGATCAGTGGGACGGTGGCCAACATCAGGTGAAATGGCAGAGCGCCAAATTCAAATTAAATTACTATAAATATTAAACTTTCATGAAATCACAAGTGCAATACATCAAAATAAAATAAAATTAACTAGTTGTTAATCCAGCCAAGGTGTCAGATTTTAAAAAGGCTTTACGGCGAAAGCAAACCATGTGATTAGCTGAGGACGGCGTCCAGCACACAAATGCATAACAAATCATTTTCAACCAGGGAGTTAAGACACGAAAGTCAGAAATAGCGATATAATAAATGCCTTACCTTTGAAGATCTTCTTCTGTTGGCACTCCAAAATGTCCCGGAAACATCACAAATGGTCCATTTGTTCGATAATGTCCTTTTTTATGTCCCAAAAATGCGCATTTATTTGGTGCGTTTGATTCAGAAATACACCGGTTTCAACTTGCCTAAAGTATCTAATAAGTTACCTGTAAACTTGGTCCAAACATTTCAAACAATGTTCCTAATCCTTCCTCAGGTATCCTAAAATGTAAATATTTGATAAAATTTCAGACAGGATAATCTGTTTTCAATACCATAGAAAAATACCACGGAGTAAAATACTTCAGCCCTTCACAGTGACAGGAACAATTTACAGCCTTACTTCTTCATTCCTCAAAAGAAAAACATCAACCAATTTCTAAAGACTGTTGACATCTAGTGGAAGACATAGAAACTGCAAACAGGGCCCATATAAATCAGGATTCCCAATGAAACCTTGTGGAAAACACAATGAACTTTCCCTGGGTGGATTTTGCTCGGGGTTTCGCCTGCCAAATCAGTTCTGTTATACTCACAGACATTATTCTGTGTGTTCTGAGTGTTTTCTATCCAAATGTAATTATATGCATATCCTAACTTCTGGGCCTGAGAAACAGGCAGTTTACTTTGGGCACCCTTTTCATCCGGACGTGAAAATACCGCCCCCTATCCCGAAGAAGATTTAAGAAAATGATTTCAGGAGTGGTGTGAGCACATTGCCTGCACAGTGTAGTGGATGGAAAGAAGGAAGAATGTCAGTCCGTTTTACTGATGTTTGATGAAGAGTATCTGCCTATATATGTAAAGATGGGATAAGTGAGATATGCTGGAAGAGCTTTTGTACTGTAATTAATCTGTTAAAAAGAAGTATGGCCATTTCTCAAGTGTGTGTCAACGGAACCAACATGTAGTTGAAGAATCTGATGATGTACGGTGTAGCAATTGTGGTGGAAATCACATTACCGAATTCCTGGAGTGCTGGATTCCTGGAGTGCTGGATTCCTGGAGTGCTGGAGTGCCCTGCTAGCATAAAGGAATTTGAAGAGCAAGGATCCGAGATGTACAACAGGTCTCATACAGGTGTGAAAGGGCAGTGTGGAGTGTCTCATACAGGTGTGAAAGGGCAGTGTGGAGTGTCTCATACAGGTGTGAAAGGGCAGTGTGGAGTGCAATAGAGATTGCATCATCTGTTGATCTGTTGGGGCAGTATGCAAATTGGAGTGGGTCTAGGGTTTCTGGGATAATGGTGTTGATGTGACCCATGACCAGCCTTTCAAAGCACTTCATGGCTACAGACGTGAGTGCTGTGGGTCGATAGTCATTTAGGCAGGTTACCTTAGTGTTCTTGGGTACAGGAACTATGGTGGTCTGCTTGTAACATGTTGGTATTACAAACTCAGTCAGCAACAGGTTGAAAATGTCAGTGAAGACACTTGCCAGTTGGTCAGCGCATGCTCGCAGTACACGTCCCAGTAATCCATCTGGCCCTGCGGCCTTGTGAATGTTGACCCTCTTTAAAGGTCTTACCCACATCGTCTGCGGAGAGCGTGATCACACAGTCTTCCGGAACAGCTGGTGCTCTCATGCATGTTTCAGTGTTATTTGTTTCCAAGCGAGTATAGAAGTAGTTTAGCTCGCCTGGTAGGCTCGTGTCACTGGGCAGCTGGCTGTGCTTCCCTTTGTGGTCTGTAATGGTTTGCAAGCCCTTCCACATCCGACGAGTGTCAGAGCCAGTGTAGTACAATTCGATCTTAGTCCTGTATTGACGCTTTGCTTGTTTGATGGCTTGTTGGAGGGCATAGCAGGATTTCTTATTAGATTCCGGGTTAGTGTCCCGCTCCTTGAAAGCACAAGCAGCACAAGCCTTTAGCTCAGTGCGGATGCTGTCTGTAATCCATGGCTTCTGATTGAGGTATGTACTTATGGTCACTGTGGGGACGACATCATCAATGCACTTATTTATTTAATTTTTTTTTTTTTTATAATATTTTTTATTTTTTTATTTCACCTTTATTTAACCAGGTAGGCTAGTTGAGAACACCTTTATTTAACCAGGTAGGCTAGTTGAGAACACCTTTATTTAACCAGGTAGGCTAGTTGAGAACACCTTTATTTAACCAGGTAGGCTAGTTGAGAACACCTTTATTTAACCAGGTAGGCAAGTTGAGAACACCTTTATTTAACCAGGTAGGCTAGTTGAGAACACCTTTATTTAACCAGGTAGGCTGGTTGAGAACACCTTTATTTAACCAGGTAGGCTAGTTGAGAACACCTTTATTTAACCAGGTAGGCTAGTTGAGAACACCTTTATTTAACCAGGTAGGCTAGTTGAGAACACCTTTATTTAACCAGGTAGGCTAGTTGAGAACAAGTTCTCATTTGCAACTGCGACCTGGCCAAGATAAAGCATAGCAGTGTGAGCATACAACAAAGAGTTACACATGGAGTAAACAATTAACAAGTCAATAACACAGTAGAAAACAAAGGGGGGGTCTATATACAATGTGTGCAAAAGGCATGAGGAGGTAGGCAAATAATTACAATTTGCAGAAAAAAATGCAGATTAACACTGGAGTGATAAATGATCAGATGGTCATGTACAGGTAGAGATATTGGTGTGCAGAAGAGCAGAAAAGTAAATAAATAAAAACAGTATGGGGATGAGGTAGGTGAAAAGGGTGGGCTATTTACCAATAGACTATGTACAGCTGCAGCGATCGGTTAGCTGCTCAGATAGCTGATGTTTGAAGTTGGTGAGGGAGATAAAAGTCTCCAACTTCAGCGATTTTTGCAATTCGTTCCAATCACAGGCAGCAGAGTACTGGAACGAAAGGCGGCCAAATGAGGTGTTAGCTTTAGGGATGATCAGTGAGATACACCTGCTGGAGCGCGTGCTACGGATGGGTGTTGCCATCGTGACCAGTGAGCTGAGATAAGGCGGAGCTTTACCTAGCATAGACTTGTAGATGACCTGGAGCCAGTGGGTCTGGCGACGAATATGTAGCGAGGGCCAGCCGACTAGAGCATACAAGTCGCGGTGGTGGGTGGTATAAGGTGCTTTAGTGACAAAACGGATGGCACTGTGATAGACTGCATCCAGTTTGCTGAGTAGAGTGTTGGAAGCCATTTTGTAGATGACATCGCCGAAGTCGAGGATCGGTAGGATAGTCAGTTTTACTAGGGTAAGCTTGGCGGCTTGAGTGAAGGAGGCTTTGTTGCGGAATAGAAAGCCGACTCTTGATTTGATTTTCGATTGGAGATGTTTGATATGAGTCTGGAAGGAGAGTTTGCAGTCTAGCCAGACACCTAGGTACTTATAGACGTCCACATATTCTAGGTCGGAACCATCCAGGGTGGTGATGCTAGTCGGGCATGCAGGTGCAGGCAGCGACCGGTTGAAAAGCATGCATTTGGTTTTACTAGCGTTTAAGAGCAGTTGGAGGCCACGGAAGGAGTGTTGTATGGCATTGAAGCTTGTTTGGAGGTTAGATAGCACAGTGTCCAAAGACGGGCCGAAAGTATATAGAATGGTGTCGTCTGCGTAGAGGTGGATCAGGGAATCGCCCACAGCAAGAGCAACATCATTGATATACACAGAGAAAAGAGTCAGCCCGAGAATTGAACCCTGTGGCACCCCCATAGAGACCGCCAGAGGACCGGACAGCATGCCCTCCGATTTGACACACTGAACTCTGTCTGCAAAGTAATTGGTGAACCAGGCAAGGCAGTCATCCGAAAAACCGAGGCTACTGAGTCTGCCGATAAGAATATGGTGATTGACAGAGTCGAAAGCCTTGGCAAGGTTGATGAAGACGGCTGCACAGTACTGTCTTTTATCGATGGCGGTTATGATATCGTTTAGTACCTTGAGTGTGGCTGAGGTGCACCCATGACCGGCTCGGAAACCAGATTGCACAGCGGAGAAGGTACGGTGGGATTCGAGATGGTCAGTGACCTGTTTGTTGACTTGGCTTTCGAAGACCTTAGATAGGCAGGGCAGGATGGATATAGGTCTGTAACAGTTTGGGTCCAGGGTGTCTCCCCCTTTGAAGAGGGGGATGACTGCGGCAGCTTTCCAATCCTTGGGGATCTCAGACGAGATGAAAGAGAGGTTGAACAGGCTGGTAATAGGGGTTGCGACAATGGTGGCAGATAGTTTCAGAAATAGAGGGTCCAGATTGTCAAGCCCAGCTGATTTGTACGGGTCCAGGTTTTGCAGCTCTTTCAGAACATCTGCTATCTGGATTTGGGTAAAGGAGAACCTGGAGAGGCTTGGGCGAGGAGCTGCGGGGGGGGGCGGAGCTGTTGGCCGAGGTTGAAGCCAATGACTGATGTGGTGTACTCCTCAATGCCATCAGAGGAATCCCGAAACATATTCCAGTCTGTGCTAGCATAACAGTCCTGTTGCTTAGCATCTGCTTCCTCTGACCACTTTTTTTATTGATCTAGTCACTGGTGCTTCCTGCTTTAATCTTTGCTTGTAAGCAGGAATCAGGAGGATATATCTATGCTCAGATTTGTCAAATGGAGGGCGAAGGAGGGTTTTGTACACGTCTCTGTGTGTGTAGTAACTGTGGTCTAGATTATTTTTCCTCTGGTTGCACATTTAACATGCTGGTAGAAATGAGGTCAAACTGATTTAATTTTCCCTGCATTAAAGTCCCCGGCCACAAGGAGTGCCACCTCTGGATAAGCGTTTTCCTGTTTGCTTATGACCGTATACAGCTCATTGAGTGGTCATCGGTCTGTGGGGGTAAATAGACAGCTATTAAGACTACAGATGAAAACTCTCTAGGTAGATAGTATGGTCTACAGCTTATCCTGAGATACTCTACCTCAGGCAGGCAAAACCTCGAGACTTCCTTAGATATTGTGCACTAGCTGTTGTTTACAAATATACATAGACCGTCACCCTTTGTCTTACCAGAGGCTGCTGTTCTGTCCTGCCGATACAGTGTATATACCGCCAGCTGTTATTCATGTCATCATTCAGCCACGACTCTGTGAAACATAAGATATTACAGTTTTTAATGTCCTGTTGGTAGGATATACATGCTTTTAGTTCATCCACTTTATTATCCAGCGATTGTACGTTGGCCAATAGTACCGATGGCAAAGGCAGATTAGTCGCTGGATCCTTAGTAGGCACCCCGATCTCCTTCCGCCAAACCTGTCTCTTGGTCCTGTGAGTGACAGGGATGAGGGCCTGTTCGGTGTCTGGAGTAAATCCCTCTCGTCCGACTCATTAAAGGAAAATTATTCATCCAGTTCAAGGTGAGAAATCGCTGTTCTGATATCCAGAAGCTCTTTTCGGTTATAAGAGACGGTAGTGTCAGCATTATTTATTTATTTAACCTTTATTTAACTAGGCAAGTCAGTTAAGAAAAAAATCTTATTTTCAATGACGGCCTAGGAACAGTGGGTTAACTGCCTGTTCAGGGGCAGAACAACAGATTTGTACCTTTTCAGCTCGTGGATTTGAACTTGCAACCTTTCGGTTACTAGTCCATCGCTCTAACCGCTAGGCTACCTGCTGGTTACTGGCCCAGTGCTCTAACCAATAGGCTACCTGCTGGTTACTGGCCCAACGCTCTAACCACAAGGCTACCTGCTGGTTACTGGCCCAACGCTCCAACCACTAGGCTACCTGCTGGTTACTGGCCCAACGCTCTAACCACTAGGCTACCTGCTGGTTACTGGTCCAACACTCTAACCACTAGGCTACCTGCTGGTTACTGGCCCAACACTCTAACCACTAGGCTACCTGCTGGTTACTAGTCCAACACTCTAACCACTAGGCTACCTGCTGGTTACTGGCCCAACGCTCCAACCACTAGGCTACCTGCTGGTTACTGGCCCAACGCTCTAACCACTAGGCTACCTGCTGGTTACTGGCCCAACACTATAACCACTAGGCTACCTGCTGGTTACTGGCCCAACGCTCCAACCACTAGGCTACCTGCTGGTTACTGGCCCAACGCTCTAACCACTAGGCTACCTGCTGGTTACTGGCCCAGCGCTCTAACCAATAGGCTACCTGCTGGTTACTGGCCCAACGCTCTAACCACTAGGCTACCTGCTGGTTACTGGCCCAACGCTCTAACCACTAGGCTACCTGCTGGTTACTGGCCCAACGCTCTAACCACTAGGCTACCTGCTGGTTACTGGCCCAACGCTCTAACCACTAGGCTACCTGCTGGTTACTGGTCCAACACTCTAACCACTAGGCTACCTGCTGGTTACTGGCCCAACACTCTAACCACTAGGCTACCTGCTGGTTACTAGTCCAACACTCTAACCACTAGGCTACCTGCTGGTTACTGGCCCAACGCTCCAACCACTAGGCTACCTGATGGTTACTGGCCCAACGCTCTAACCACTAGGCTACCTGCTGGTTACTGGCCCAACGCTCTAACCACTAGGCTACCTGCTGGTTACTGGCCCAACGCTCTAACCACTAGGCTACCTGCTGGTTACTGGTCCAACACTCTAACCACTAGGCTACCTGCTGGTTACTGGTCCAACACTCTAACCACTAGGCTACCTGCTGGTTACTGGCCCAACACTCTAACCACTAGGCTACCTGCTGGTTACTGGTCCAACACTCTAACCACTAGGCTACCTGCTGGTTACTGGCCCAACACTCTAACCACTAGGCTACCTGCTGGTTACTGGTCCAACACTCTAACCACTAGGCTACCTGCTGGTTACTGGCCCAACACTCTAACCACTAGGCTACCTGCTGGTTACTGGTCCAACACTCTAACCACTAGGCTACCTGCTGGTTACTGGCCCAACGCTCTAACCACTAGGCTACCTGCTGGTTACTGGCCCAACGCTCTAACCACTAGGCTACCTGCTGGTTACTGGCCCAACACTCTAACCACTAGGCTACCTGCTGGTTACTAGTCCAACACTCTAACCACTAGGCTACCTGCTGGTTACTGGCCCAACGCTCCAACCACTAGGCTACCTGATGGTTACTGGCCCAACGCTCTAACCACTAGGCTACCTGCTGGTTACTGGCCCAACGCTCTAACCACTAGGCTACCTGCTGGTTACTGGCCCAACACTCTAACCACTAGGCTACCTGCTGGTTACTGGCCCAACACTCTAACCACTAGGCTACCTGCTGGTTACTGGTCCAACGCTCTAACCACTAGGCTACCTGCTGGTTACTGGCCCAACGCTCTAACCACTAGGCTACCCTGCTGCCCCAATTATGTACAAAATAAGTTACAAACAATGTGAAAAAACAAGCAAAATAGCACGGTTGGTTTAGAGCCCGTAAAAAAAAAGAAAAAACATAATGACAAAGTGAAAACAGGTTTTTAGACATTATTGCAAATGTATTACAAATAAAAAAACTGAAATACCTTATTTACATAAATATTCAGACCCTTTGCAATGAGACTCAACATTGATCTCAGGTGCATCCTGTTTCCATTGATCATCCTTGAGATGTTTCTTCAACTTGATTGGAGTCCACCTGTGGTAAATTAAATTGATTGAAAAAGAGCCACACACTCTAGGAGCTCAGGTGCAATAATTTAAAAACCTAATAAGCAACAGACATCTTCTTCATGGTATGGTGACAAACACTGTGGAGTCACTAGTTTATATAGTGTCAAAGGATACACACAGGTGTCTAATCATGGCCGGGTTTGGCCTGATATCATTGGTTGATTCTCAGATATAAGAAGAACATACCAAAAACATGAATGGATAGCATACGATAATACATACAATTTGGATACATATGCCTACAAACATTTAAAATGAATAGTGTAATCACAATAATCTCAAGAATGGCTTCAGATCAAAGTCTACATTGAGACAGAAGGGAGCAAGAGTCTTTAAATAACATTTCCAGGCAGCAGCTCGTTTTAACAATATATTGTTAAAACCCCCCTCTCCTAGGGAGGGTGACATGTTCGATGCTGATATAACGTAGGGATGAAATCGAGAGGTTCGCTTCCAAAAAGTGGGCCGCAACTGGGTAAGTCGAGTTTTTCCACCTAATGGTGCTACGATGCTCCAAGATTTGTACTTTTAATTCACGCTGTGTTTTACACACCTTTTTTTACCACAAGAACAAGTTATAAGATAAATAACTGTCTTATAGTGGAGCACGTGATAACTCCTTTGATTGGGATCTGGTTCCCTGTTTGGGGGTGTTTGAAGGATCTACATTTATAAGTGCCATTGCAATTGAGCACAGCCATTACATTTGTAGTTTCCATCCTGTAGAGGCACAAATAGATGTTGTGCAGGGATATTGTTGGGTGGTAAATCAGAGTTTACAAGTTGATCTCTGAGGTTTCTGCCCTGAGTGAGAATACAAACAAGGGAGGGTCTGAAAACACATTACCGATACTGTCATCGGATCTTAGAATGTGCCAATGTTTGTGAACGATTCCCTTAATTTGTTCAGAGCACTTTGAATAGCGGGTAGTTAGAACGCAAAAATGCTTCTTTTTGCAAGACTGTCCTCGAAAGAGATAATGTCTCGATTTGTTTAGAACTTTCTTTGAGTCTCAGCCATATTTCTGTCAAAATCAGATTGTTTTTTGCAAATTCTTTTGATTTGACAGAATTGGCTCTAGGGCAAAGTGTTTTTCAAGGGAAGCGGGTGTCAACAATCAGCCCTCAACAAACTGTTACGATCAGTAGGTTTCCTGTAAAGATCAGTGTATAGAACATTATTTTCACACAAGATCAGAAGATTAAGGAAACTGATTTGACGTGTGTCAGATTGCATAATACATCTCAGATGCTCAGAACAGGAGTTAAGAAAAGCATAAAATGCCTGGAGCTGTTTTGCATCACTCCTCCATAGAACACAAATATCATCAATATACCATTTCCAAATAATGATGTTAGGCAAGAAAACATTTTTGAGAGGATTGAAAATGGACTGTTTCTCCATGTAACCCACATACACATTAGCATAGTTAGGAGCCATGGGGGATCCCAAAGCAGTACCCTTCGTCTGAATAAAGACATTATTTAGAATAAAGAAATCATTTACATGAACTAGTTGTGTGTGAGTACTATTTCAGCCAATGTTATAATGCAGCACTGGAAGGTAGTTCGTTAGGGTCACGTTGCAGAAGAAAATGTTCCATAGCTTCAATACCGCCCCCATGTGGAATATTAGTGTATAACGACTCAACATCAAAAGTAACTAACAAAGTATTATCAGGGAGAGGATCAAGAGATTCAATAATGGAGATCATACTGCTGGTGTCCTTTACAAAGGAGGGGAGCTGGTCTGAGACCATACTGCTGGGGTCCATTAGGAGGGGAGTTGTTCTGAGACCATACTGCTGGTGTCCTTTACAAAGGAGGGGAGCTGTTCTGAGACCATACTGCTGGTGTCCTTTAGGAGGGGAGCTGTTTTGAGACCATACTGCTGGTGTCCTTTATAAAGGAGGGGAGCTGTTCTGAGACCATACTGCTGGTGTCCTTTAGGAGGGGAGCTGTTCTGAGACCATACTGCTGGTGTCCTTTAGGAGGGGAGCTGTTCTGAGACCATACTGCTGGTGTCCTTTACAAAGGAGGGGAGCTGTTCTGAGATCATATTGCTGGTGTCCTTTACAAAGGAGGGGAGCTGTTCTGAGACCATACTGCTGGTGTCCTTTACAAAGGAGGGGAGCTGTTCTGAGATCATACTGCTGGTGTCCTTTACAAAGGAGGGGAGCTGGTCTGAGACCATACTGCTGGTGTCCTTTAGGAGGGGAGCTGTTCTGAGACCATACTGCTGGTGTCCTTTAGGAGGGGAGCTGTTCTGAGAGTGGTCTAATAAAAAAGTCAACAGAAGTAGATAGAGGGGCCGTTGCTGCATCAATGCCCGCCACAATATGGCGCCCAGGAGGCTTTGGAACATTCTTGTGTAATTTTGGCGAAATATAGAAGGTGTACATTTTTGGGTGATGAATAGCCAAGAAGTCATGTTCTTTTTTGGTTATCTGACCAGAACTTAAATACCCATCTAGGACAGCAAAAAACAGTGTTCTGAAATTGGGAAATAGGGTCACTTCTGAGTTTCTTGTAAAAGGTTTTGTCAAGCAGTTGTCTATGACACTCATGTACATAAGCTGTCCTATCGATGAGTACAACCGACCCACCCTTATCAGCAGGGCGGGTAAGGACTGACGTATCAGATTGTAAATCAAGCAAAACTTGTTTTTCTGCCTTTAGGTAAATCATGGAAAGGTATGTTCTCATGTTTATTCTTAAGGAGATTACCCCCCCAAAATTAAACGAGTCTGCGATATGTCTCAATGAATGTATGCAATATGTCTCAATAAAGTAACTCTTACTTCTAAAATGAGTCAGAGTATGTGCAGGTGAACGACCTACATGTTCAGTTGAAATTTGACAGTTTTGGGGGCTCAAGTATTCTGTTAAACGGATGTTTAAAAAAACTTAGACATGTCTACCTTAATCGAAATTGTTGCAGTGAGTTGTAGGCACAACATATAACCCTTTATTAAGCTAGGAGACATGGGCAGGGCTCAATCTCTTGCTTGATAAATCGAAGACACTCAGTCCCGTGGGTCCTGGGACCGTGTGAACGGTCCCCTCTGCCTCTGGTAGTCGTTTCTTCTTACTCCGTCGGGTACGGCATCTCACACACCTTTTTATTTTTATTATTTTTATTTCACCTTTATTTAACCAGGTAGGCTAGTTGAGAACAAGTTCTCATTTGCAACTGTGACCTGGCCAAGATAAAGCATAGCAGTGTGAACAGACAACACAGAGTTACACATGGAGTAAACAATTAACAAGTCAATAACACAGTAGAAAAAAAGGGGGGTCTATATACATTGTGTGCAAAAGGCATGAGGAGGTAGGCGAATAATTACAATTTTGCAGATTAATAACACTGGAGTGATAAATGATCAGATGGTCATGTACAGGTAGAGATATTGGTGTGCAAAAGAGCAGAAAAGTAAATAAATAAAAACAGTATGGGGATGAGGTAGGTAAAAATGGGTGGGCTATTTACCGATAGACTATGTACAGCTGCAGCGATCGGTTAACTGCTCAGATAGCAGATGTTTGAAGTTGGTGAGGGAGATAAAAGTCTCCAACTTCAGCGATTTTTGCAATTCGTTCCAGTCACAGGCAGCAGAGAACTGGAACGAAAGGCGGCCAAATGAGGTGTTGGCTTTAGGGATGATCAGTGAGATACACCTGCTGGAGCGCGTGCTACGGATGGGTGTTGCCATCGTGACCAGTGAGCTGAGATAAGGCGGAGCTTTACCTAGCATGGACTTGTAGATGACCTGGAGCCAGTGGGTCTGGCGACGAATACAGTGCCTTGCGAAAGTAAAAAACAAAACATAAAGCAAAATCTACAATGGAATGGTTCGAAAATAAACATATCCAGGTGTTAGAATGGCCAAGTCAAAGTCCAGACCTGAATCCAATCGAGAATCTGTGGAAAGAACTGAAAACTGCTGTTCACAAATGCTCTCCATCCAACCTCACTGAGCTCGAGCTGTGGGAAAAAATGAGGAATGGGAAAAAATGTCGGTCTCAGCAAAACTGATAGAGACATACCCCAAGCGACTTACAGCTGTAATCGCAGCAAAAGGTGGCGCTACAAAGTATTAACTTAAGGGGGCTGAATAATTTTGCACGCCCAATTTTTCAGTTTTTGATTTGTTAAAAAAGTTTGAAATATCCAATAAATGTCGTTCCATTTCATGATTGTGTCCCACTTGTTGTTGATTCTTCACAAAAAATACAGTTTTATATCTTTATGTTTGAAGCCTGAAATGTGGCGAAAGGTTGCAAAGTTCAAGGGGGCCGAATACTTTCGCAAGGCACTGTATGTAGCGAGGGCCAGCCGACTAGAGCATACAAGTCACAGTGGTGGGTGGTATAAGGTGCTTTAGTGACAAAACGGATGGCACTGTGATACACTGCATCCAGTTTGCTGAGTAGAGTGTTGGAAGCAATTTTGTAGATGACATCGCCGAAGTCGGATCGGTAGGATAGTCAGTTTTACACCTGTCTATATAAGGTGCATGTCAGAGCAAAAACTAAGCCATGAGGTCGAAGGAATTGTCCGTAGCGTTCCAAAACAGGATTGTGTCGAGGCACAGATCTGGGGAAGAGTATCATAAAATGTCTGCAGGATTGAAGGTTCCTAAGAAAACTGGCCTTTATCATTCTTAAATGGAAGAAGTTTGGAACCACCAAGACTCTCCCTAGAGCTGGCCGTCAGGCCAAACTGAGCAATCAGGGGAGAAGGGCCTTGGTCAGGGAGGTGACCGAGAACCCAATGGTCACTGATCTACTGTCTCTATTATATATATATATATTTTTTACCTTTATTTAACCAGGCAAGTCAGTTAAGAACATATTCTTATTTTCAATGACGGCCTGGGAACAATGGGTTAACTGGGCAGAACGACAGATTTGTACCTTGTCAGCTCGGGGGTTTGAACTCGCTACCTTCCGGTTACTAGTCCAACGCTCTAACCACTAGGCTACGCTGCCGCCCCATATTATGACAGACCATCTATATCTACTGTCTCTATTGTATTATGACAGACCAGCTAGATCTAAGTGTCTAAATTGTATTATGACAGACCAGCTAGATCTACTGTCTCTATTATAATATGACAGACCAGCTAGATCTTCTGTCTCTATTATATTATGACAGACCAGCTAGATCTAGTGTCTAAATTGTATTATGACAGACCAGCTATATATACGGTCTCTAATACATTATGTCAGACCAGCTAGATCTACTGTCTCTTATAATATGGCAGACCAGCTAGATCTACTGTCTCTATTATAACATGACCGACCAGCTAGATATACTGTCTCTATTATATTATGACAGACCAGTTGGATCTACTGTCTTTATTATATTATGGCAGACCAGCTAGATATTCTGTCTCTATTGTATTATGACAGACCAGCTAGATCTACTGTCTCTATTATAACATGACCGACCAGCTAGATCTACTGTCTCTATTATATTATGACAGACCAGCTAGATCTAGTGTCTAAATTGTATTCTGACAGACCAGCTAGATCTACTGTCTCTATTGTATTATGACAGACCATCTAAATCTACTGTCTCTATTAGATTAAGGCAGACCAGCAAGATCTACTGTCTCTATTATATTATGATAGACCAGCGAGATCTACTGTCTCTATTGTATTATGTCAGACCAGCTAGATCTACTGTCTCTTATAATATGGCAGACCAGCTAGATCTACTGTCTCTATTATAACATGACCGACCAGCTAGATATACTGTCTCTATTATATTATGACAGACCAGTTGGATCTACTGTCTTTATTATATTATGGCAGACCAGCTAGATATTCTGTCTCTATTGTATTATGACAGACCAGCTAGATCTACTGTCTCTATTATAACATGACCGACCAGCTAGATCTACTGTCTCTATTATATTATGACAGACCAGCTAGATCTAGTGTCTAAATTGTATTCTGACAGACCAGCTAGATCTACTGTCTCTATTGTATTATGACAGACCATCTAAATCTACTGTCTCTATTAGATTAAGGCAGAACAGCAAGATCTACTGTCTCTATTATATTATGATAGACCAGCGAGATCTACTGTCTCTATTGTATTATGACAGACCAGCTAGATCGACTGTCTCTGTTGTATTTTGACAGACCAGCTAGATCTACTGTCTCTATTATAACATGACAGACCAGCTAGATCTACTGTCTCTATTGTATTTTGACAGACCAGCTAGATCTGCTGTCTCTATTATATTTAGACAGACCAGCTAAATCTACTGTCTCTATTATATTATGACAGACCAGCTAAATATACTGTCTCTATTATATTATGACAGACCAGCTAGATCTACTGTCTCTATTGTATTATGACAGACCAGCTAGATCTACTGTCTCTATTATATTATGACAGACCAGCTGGATCTACTGTCTCTATTATAATATGACAGTCCAGCTAGATCTACTGTCTCTATTATAACATGACAGACCAGCTAGATCTTCTGTCTCTATTATATTATGACACACCAGCTAGATCTACTGTCTCTATTATATTATGACAGACCAGCTAGAACTACTGTCTCTATTGTATTATGACAGACCAGCTAGATCGACTGTCTCTATTATATTATGACAGACCAGCTAGATCGACTGTCTTTGTTGTATTTTGACAGACCAGCTAGATCTACTGTCTCTATTATACAGACCATCTAGATGCTACTTCTCTATGTATTTTGACAGACCAGCTAGATCTACTGTCTCTATTATATTATGACAGACCAGCTAGATCTACTGTCTCTATTATAATGACAGACCAGCTAGATCTACTGTCTCTATTATATTATGACAGACCAGCTAGATCTACTGTCTCTATTATATTATGACAGACCAGCTAGATCTACTGTCTCTATTATATTATGACAGACCAGCTAGATCTACTGTCTCTATTATATTATGACAGACCAGCTAGATCTACTGTCTCTATTATATTATGACAGACCAGCTAGATCTACTGTCTCTATTATATTATGACAGACCAGCTAGATCTACTGTCTCTATTATATTATGACAGACCAGCTAGATCTACTGTCTCTATTATATTATGACAGACCAGCTAGATCTACTGTCTCTATTATATTATGACAGACCAGCTAGATCTACTGTCTCTATTATATTATGACAGACCAGCTAGATCTACTGTCTCTATTATATATGACAGACCAGCTAGATCTACTGTCTCTATTATATTATGACAGACCAGCTAGATCTACTGTCTCTATTATATTATGACAGACCAGCTAGATCTACTGTCTCTATTATATTATGACAGACCAGCTAGATCTACTGTCTCTATTATATTATGACAGACCAGCTAGATCTACTGTCTCTATTATATTATGACAGACCAGCTAGATCTACTGTCTCTATTATATTATGACAGACCAGCTAGATCTACTGTCTCTATTATATTTTGACAGACCAGCTAGATCTACTGTCTCTATTATAATATGACAGACCAGCTAGATCTACTGTCTCTATTATATTATGACAGACCAGCTAGATCTACTGTCTCTATTATATTATGACAGACCAGCTAGATCTACTGTCTCTATTATATTATGACAGACCAGCTAGATCTACTGTCTCTATTATATTATGACAGACCAGCTAGATCTACTGTCTCTATTATATTATGACAGACCAGCTAGATCTACTGTCTCTATTATATTATGACAGACCAGCTAGATCTACTGTCTCTATAATATGACAGACCAGCTAGATCTACTGTCTCTATTATAATGACAGACCAGCTAGATCTACTGTCTCTATTATATTATGACAGACCAGCTAGATCTACTGTCTCTATTATATTATGACAGACCAGCTAGATCTACTGTCTCTATTATATTATGACAGACCAGCTAGATCTACTGTCTCTATTATATTATGACAGACCAGCTAGATCTACTGTCTCTATTATATTATGACAGACCAGCTAGATCTACTGTCTCTATTATATTATGACAGACCAGCTAGATCTACTGTCTCTATTATATTATGACAGACCAGCTAGATCTACTGTCTCTATTATATTATGACAGACCAGCTAGATCTACTGTCTCTATTATATTATGACAGACCAGCTAGATCTACTGTCTCTATTATATTATGACAGACCAGCTAGATCTACTGTCTCTATTATATTATGACAGACCAGCTAGATCTACTGTCTCTATTATATTATGACAGACCAGCTGGATCTACTGTCTCTATTATATTATGACAAGACCAGCTAGATCTACTGTCTCTATTATATTATGACAGAACCAGCTAGATCTACTGTCTCTATTATATATGACAGAGCCAGCTAGATCTTCTGTCTCTATTATATTATGACAGACCAGCTAAAATCTACTGTCTCTATTGTATTATGACAGACCAGCTAAATCTACTGTCTCTATTATATATGACAGAAACCAGCTAGATCTACTGTCTCTGTTGTAATTTATGACAGACCAGCTAGATCTACTGTCTCTATTGTATTAATGAAGACCAGCTAGATCTACTGTCTCTATTATATTATGACAGACCACTACGATCTACTGTCTCTATTATATTATGACAGACCAGCTAGATCCTACTGTCTCTATTATATATGACAGACCACTAGATCTTCTGTCTCTATTATATTATGACAGACCAGCTAGATCTACTGTCTCTATTATATTATGACAGACCAGCTGGATCTACTGTCTCTATTATATATGACAGACCAGCTAGATCTACTGTCTCTATTATATTATGACAGACCAGCTGGATCTACTGTCTCTATTATAATATGACAGTCCAGCTAGATCTACTGTCTCTATTATATATGACAGAACCAGCTAGATCTACTGTCTCTATTGTATTATGACAGACCAGCTAGATCTACTGTCTCTAGTTATATTATGACAGACCAGCTAGATCTACTGTCTCTATTATAATATTGACAGCCAGCTAGATCTACTGTCTCTATTATAACATGACAGACCAGCTAGATCTTACTGTCTCTATTATATTATGACACACCAGCTAGATCTACTGTCTCTATTATATTATGACAGACCAGCTAGATCTACTGTCTCTATTATATTATGGACAGACCAGCTAGAACTACTGTCTCTATTGTATATATGACAGACCAGCTAGATCTACTGTCTCTATTATATTATGACAGACCAGCTAGATCGACTGTCTCTATTATATTATGACAGACCAGCTAGATCTACGGTCTCTATTATATATGAAAGACCAGCTAGATCTACTGTCTCTATTGTATTATGACAGACCAGCTAGATCTACTGTCTCTATTATATTATGACAGACCAGCTAGATCTACTGTCTCTGTTATATTTGACAGACCAGCTAGATCTACTGTCTCTATTATATATGACAGACCAGCTAAGATCTACTGTCTCTATTATATTATGGACAGACCAGCTAGATCTAATGTCTCTATTATATTATGACAGACCAGCTAGATCTACTGTCTCTATTATAATATGACAGACCAGCTAGATCTACTGTCTCTATTATATTATGACAGACCAGCTAGATCTACTGTCTCTATTATATTATGACAGACCAGCTAGATCTACTGTCTCTATTATATTATGACAGACCAGCTAGATCTACTGTCTCTATTATATTATGACAGACCAGCTAGATCTACTGTCTCTATTATATTATGACAGACCAGCTAGATCTACTGTCTCTATTATATTATGACAGACCAGCTAGATCTACTGTCTCTATTATATTATGACAGACCAGCTAGATCTACTGTCTCTATTATATTATGACAGACCAGCTAGATCTACTGTCTCTATTATATATGACAGACCAGCTAGATCTACTGTCTCTATTATATTATGACAGACCAGCTAGATCTACTGTCTCTATTATATTATGACAGACCAGCTAGATCTACTGTCTCTATTATATTATGACAGACCAGCTAGATCTACTGTCTCTATTATATTATGACAGACCAGCTAGATCTACTGTCTCTATTATATATGACAGACCAGCTAGATCTACTGTCTCTATTATATTATGACAGACCAGCTAGATCTACTGTCTCTATTATATTATGACAGACCAGCTAGATCTACTGTCTCTATTATATTATGACAGACCAGCTAGATCTACTGTCTCTATTATATTATGACAGACCAGCTAGATCTACTGTCTCTATTATATTATGACAGACCAGCTAGATCTACTGTCTCTATTATATTATGACAGACCAGCTAGATCTACTGTCTCTATTATATTATGACAGACCAGCTAGATCTACTGTCTCTATTATATTATGACAGACCAGCTAGATCTACTGTCTCTATTATATTATGACAGACCAGCTAGATCTACTGTCTCTATTATATTATGACAGACCAGCTAGATCTACTGTCTCTATTATATATGACAGACCAGCTAGATCTACTGTCTCTATTATATTATGACAGACCAGCTAGATCTACTGTCTCTATTATATTATGACAGACCAGCTAGATCTACTGTCTCTATATATTATGACAGACCAGCTAGATCTACTGTCTCTATTATATTATGACAGACCAGCTAGATCTACTGTCTCTATTATATTATGACAGACCAGCTAGATCTACTGTCTCTATTATATTATGACAGACCAGCTAGATCTACTGTCTCTATTATATTATGACAGACCAGCTAGATCTACTGTCTCTATTATATTATGACAGACCAGCTAGATCTACTGTCTCTATTATATTATGACAGACCAGCTAGATCTACTGTCTCTATTATATTATGACAGACCAGCTAGATCTACTGTCTCTATTATATTATGACAGACCAGCTAGATCTACTGTCTCTATTATATTATGACAGACCAGCTAGATCTACTGTCTCTATTATATATGACAGACCAGCTAGATCTACTGTCTCTATTATATTATGACAGACCAGCTAGATCTACTGTCTCTATTATATTATGACAGACCAGCTAGATCTACTGTCTCTATTATATTATGACAGACCAGCTAGATCTACTGTCTCTATTATATTATGACAGACCAGCTAGATCTACTGTCTCTATTATATTATGACAGACCAGCTACATGTATTATGACAGACCAGCTAGATCTACTGTCTCTATTATATTATGACAGACCAGCTAGATCTACTGTCTCTATTATATTATGACAGACCAGCTAGATCTACTGTCTCTATTATATTATGACAGACCAGCTAGATCTACTGTCTCTATTATATTATGACAGACCAGCTAGATCTACTGTCTCTATTATATTATGACAGACCAGCTAGATCTACTGTCTCTATTATATTATGACAGACCAGCTAGATCTACTGTCTCTATTATATTATGACAGACCAGCTAGATCTACTGTCTCTATTATATTATGACA